>NC_057719.1:59860944-59901393 GCF_004010195.1 Chiloscyllium plagiosum
ATTCATGGTAAGGTCCTAGGGAGTGTTGCTGAACAAAGAGACCTTGGAGTGCAGGTTCATAGCTCCTTGAAAGTGGAATTGCAGGTAGATAGGATAGTGAAGTTGGCTTTTGGTATGCTTTCCTTTATTGATCAGAATATTGAGTACACGAGTTGGGAGGTCATGTTGTGGCTGTACAGGACATTGGTTAGACCACTGTTGGAATACTGCATGCAATTCTGGTCTTCTTCCTATCGGAAAGACATTGTGAAACTTAAAAGGGTTCAGAAAAGATTTACAAGGATGTTGCCAGGGTTGGAGGAACTGAGCTACAGGGAGAGGCTGAACAGGCTGGGGCTGTTTTCCCTGGAGCGTTGGAGGATGAGGGGTGACCTTATAGAGGTTTACAAAACTACGAGGGGCAAGGATAGGGTAAATAGGCAAAGTATTTTCCCTGGGGTGGGGGTGTCCAGAACTAGAGGGATTAGGTTTAGGGTGAGAGGGGAAAGATATGAAAGGGACCTAAGGGCCAACCTTTTCACACAGAGGGTGGTATGGGTATGGAATGAGCTGCCAGAGGAAGTGGAGGAGGCTGGTACAATTGCAACATTTAAGAGGAATTTGGATGGGTAAATGAATAGGAAGGGTTTGGAGGGATATGGGCTGGGTGCTGGTAGGTGGGACTAGATTGTGTTGGGATGTCTGGTTGGCATGGATGGGTTGGACCGAAGGGTTTGTTTCCATGCTGTACATCTCTATGATTCTAAGTCACATACCTAAAATAGAAGGTAACCTAGGGGTTGTAAGAGTTGAACTTAAGAAAATGTACTGGCGAACCTTAAGGGACCAAAAGCCAACAAATGCCCAGGTCCAGGTTTTTGTACATCATTTAGTTCAAAAAGAGACAGCTGCAGAGATATTGGATGTGGTAGTAATGATTTTCCAAAATTCACTAGATTCTAAAATGATTCAGAAGAAAGCAAATTGGAAAATTCAGGAAAGGAGGAAAAGGTAAAGCAGAGAATTACAGGCCAGTTAACCTGACATTGGCCTGAACATTTTCATGTCATTGGGAAATTACTGGAATCCATTATTAAAGAAGTCTTAGCAATGAATGGTCAGACAAAGTCAACATGATTTTATGAAAGAAAAATCATATTTGACAAATACACCAAGGTTTTTTTTTGTGTGAGTAGGATAGGTAAAGGGGAACCAGTTGAAGTAATATGCTTGGATTTCCAAATGGCATTTAATAATGTGCCACATAAAAGTTTAATTCACAAGTTAAGGGAGTGTGAATTTAAGAGGGATGCATTAGCATGATTAAAGGATGAACTAATGGATAGGAAGCAAATAATTGGGATAAATGGCACACTTTCTCATGGAGTGCCAGAAAAATGAGTGCAGAGGCCTCAGCTATTTACAATCTATGACTCAGAGAAAGAGGATGATACAAAGCTAAGTAAGAATACATGCTCGGAGGAGGATACAAGCAGGCTAAAAAGAGATATAGCTGATTAAGTGACTCTGTAACACAGTAACAGTGGAATATAATCTGAGTAAGAATGAGGTTATTCACTTTGTCATAAGAATATTAAAAAATGTTTTTAAAAGATGAGAAACTTGTAAATGTTGATGGACAAAAGGATAAGAACTAGGGGGAGCAATTTAAAGGTCATGGGTCTCTCAATTAAGGCAGGAATGAGGAGGAGTTATTTTTTTCAGACATTCATTCATCTCTGAAGATCTCTTCTACAAAGACCAGTGGAGGCTGGGCCATTGAATATATTTAAGGCTGAGTTAGACAGATTTTTTAATTGAGGAAGAGTCATGGATTTTGTGGGACAGTCAAGAAAATGGCATTATGACTCCAGATAAATCATCCAAGATCTTACTGAATGGTGGAGCAGGCTTGATGGACTGAATAATACCCCAATGCTCCGATTACTTATAATCTCTGATTTATCTGCACTCTTGCAAAGAACGCAGAAAATTAGCAAATAAAAACTGAAAGAACTGCGAGTGCTGCAAAAGCTCAGCAGGTCTGGCAGCATTCTGTGGAGAGAAATCAGAGTTAATGTTTTGGGTCCACTGACCCTGGACCGGAAACATTAACAGAAAGTAAGCATGTAGGTACAGCATTCAATCAGGTACAGGAAGGCAAATAGCAAGTTGGCCTTTATTGCAAGGGGATTGGAGAACAAGAATAAATAAGTCTTGCTATAATTGTATGTTGTGTAAAACAGTTATTACCTGAAAGCGTTAAAGGCACCATGAGATAAGCTTCTCCCATCAAGATACAAAGGACTATTTCTGAGAAGTTAAAAATCACACAACACCAGGTTATAGTCCAACAGGTTTATTTGGAAGCACTAACTTTCAGAGTGCTGCTCCTTCATCAAGTGTTGTGGAGAATAAGATTGTGAGACACAGAATTTGTAGCAAAAAATAAAAGCAAATTACTGCAGACGCTGGAATCTGAAACCAAAAGAGAAAATGCTGGAAAATCTCAGCAGGTCTGGCAGCATCTGTAAGGAGAGAAAGGAGCTGACGTTTCGAGTCTAACTGACCCTTTGTCAAAGCTTTGTTTCAGCTTTGACAAAGGGTCAGTTAGACTCGAAATGTCAGCTCTTTTCTCTCCTTACAGATGCTGCCAGACCTGCTGAGATTTTCCAGCATTTTCTCTTTTGGTTACAGAATTTATAGCAAATGTTTACAGTGTGATGTATCTAAAATTATATATTGAAAAAGACCTGGAGTGTTTGTTCCGTCTCTCATCTTTTAGAATGAACATGTTGGTTTCAGTTCTTTCATATATAGATCGCAGAACTTTTAAAAGTTACATTCTCAAGTGAACTTTTGCAATTAGTGCCATGTCGGCCTAGATAACACATTTAAGGTGTGCAGTGCCCTGTGTGAGACTGTCTGCCACAATATTCAGACTGATTCTAATCTAAAAAACAGATTTACAGAATCTCACATGGATTCATTTGAGCAAAATAAAATGTAATTCTGCAAGTACAAATTCACCCACAAGCTTATATGTGTGTGTGTGTGTGTGCATGTGGATGTGAGAATGTATGTGTGAGCGTACGAGAGACAGCTTGTGTATGAGAGAGGATCTGCATCAGTGTATGGGTCTGTAAGAGGGAGTGTGTGTGTGTAGGAGTGTGTGTGTGTGTAGGAGTGTGTGTGTATGTGTATGTGTGTGTGAAGAAATGTCTGTGTCTATCTGTGTGTGTCTATCTGGGATTGTCCATCTGTCTGTGTATGTGTGAGTGTGTGTGTAGTGCAGTGGAGTCACCTGTAGTATGACATGAACCCAAGGTCCTGGTTGAGGCCATCTCCATGGGTACCAAACTTGGCTATCAGCCTCTGCTCGGCCACCTTGAGTTGTTGCCTGTCCTGGAGTACGGAGGACCGTAACCCAAATATCCAAGGTTGAATGTCCTGGACTGCTGAAGTGTTCTTCAACTGGGATTCTCTGGCATTTTGAAACCCATTGTACACTGGACCCTGTGCTGCTGTTGTGACACTACTGATCTCTTACAGAAACTCAGCACCCACGGACCAGTCAAACCAGGACCCTTCCTTGTCACAATGGATGTTTCAGCACTCTACACCAGCATCTTCCACAATGACAGCATTGTGGCAACAACCTCAGTACTGAATACTAACAATCTGCCAAATACTGCCAATCTCCGAGCACCGTCCTACAACTCATCTGCTTCATCCTCAACCACACTTTCACCTTTGACAATCAGGCACATGGTGACCAAATTTGCACCCCAGTATGCCAGCATTTTCATGCACAGGTTTGAACAAGACTTCTTCTCTATGTAGGACCTCCAACTAACATTATACACCAGGTACATTGACAACATTTTTTTCCTCTGGACCCATGGCGAGGAGTCACTGAAAAAACACACGGTGATAGAAATGAGTTTGATCCCACCATCAAACTCACCATGGCATCTGTTTCATTCTTGAACACATGCATCTCCATCTAGGATGGGTATCTCAGTACCTCACTCTACCGCAAACCCACGGATAACCTCACGATGCTACACTTCTCCAGCTTCCACCTGAAACATATTAAAATAGCCATCCCCTATGGACAAGCCTCACCCACACGCAGGATCTGTTCAGATAAGGAGGAATGTGATGGGCACCTGCAAGTATTCAAGGAGGCCCTCATAAGAATGGGGTACAATGCTCAACTCATCAACTGCCAGTTCTGACATGCCACAGCAAGAAACCGTAATGACCTTCTCAGGAAACAGACACGAGCTGCAACCACAGAGTACTCTTTGTCATCCAGTACTTCCCAGGAGCTGAAAAACTGCGCCATGTTCTTCGCAGCCTGCAACACATTATCAATGAGGATGAGCAACTCACCAACACCTTCCCCACACGTCCACTTCTCGCCTTCAAATAACCACTAAACCTCAAACAGATCATTGATTGTAGCAAACTGCCTTAATTTCAGGACAACACTCTACAACTTTGTCACAGTAACCGTTGCAAGACGTGTCAGAGTATTGACATGGATACCACCATTACGCGTGGGGACACCTCCCACAGTGTTCATGGCAGGTACTCATGTGACTCAGTCAACATTGTCTATCTCATAAATTGCAGACATGGATACCCTGAGGCATGGTACATTGGTGCAACTAAGCAGAGGCTACGGCAACAGATGAATGGACATCACACAATATTCAACAGACAGGAGTGTTCCCTCCCAATCAGAAAACACTTCAGCTGTTCAGGACATTCGACCTCGGACCTTCGGGTGACCATTCTCCAAGATGGACTTCAGGAGAGGCAACAACGCAAAGTAGCTGAGCAGAGGCTGATAACCAACTTCGGTACCCATGGGGATGACCTCAACTGGGACCCTGGGTTCATGTCACACTACAGGTGACCCCACTGCACTACACACACACACAGACCCATACACTCACGCAGACCCTCTCTCATACACAAGCTCTCTCTCATCTGCTCATACACAGACTCCCACACTCACACGCACCCTCTCACAGACTTACACCCATTACACCCACATTTACACACATGCGCACACACATATAATTTTGTGGGGTGAATTTGTATTTGCAGAATTCCATCTTATTTTGCTCAAAAACTGCATAAATCCATGTAACATTCTATTAATCTGTTTTTTAGATTAGAATCAGTCTGAACATTGTGGCACAGACACAGGGCACTGCACACCTTAAATGCATTATCTGGCCGACATGACACCAATTGTTAAAGTTCACTTGAGAATGTAACTTTAGAAATGTTCTGTGATTTATATATGAAAGAACTGAAACCAACACGTTCATTCTAAAAGATGAGAAACTTAACAAACAATCCAGGTCTTTTTCAATATATAATTTCAGTTACATCACACTGTAAACTTTTGCTATAAATTCAGTGTCTTAAAATCTTATACTCCACAACCTCCTGATGAAGGAGCGTCGCTCCGAAAGCTAGCGCTTCCAAATAAACCTGTTGGACTATAACCTGGTGTTGTGTGATTTTTAACTTTGTACACCCCAGTCCAACACCGGCATCTCTGAATCATGACTACCATTGATGTTTCTGAGAGGAGTTAACCAGTGTTGTAGTACCAGTTGGTCTAGTATGTGTAGTTAACAGTTATGTGTATATACCATTAAGTTGTGCCTGAAGTCTCTCAAGGGGCTATCATGTATTGCAGATAGAATATAATTAGCTTTTAAATACTATTTATTGAATCAAAACTGTTTAGCAAAACTGACTATCTCTTCTGCAAGCAAACCTGCCCACATGATAGCAGTAGCTTCATTTAATACCAGTAGGAGGGATTAATGGCAGTGACAGACTTTTGTACTTCATAGTCATACTTAACAGTGTTGTACAGAGTTTTTTCAGATCAGATGCAGAATACGTTTGCAGCTTTAATCTTCATAGTTAAGGAAGGCTAGGTTTGCATTGGAGTTTGCTACAGCGAAAGTTCAGTAGCTTTGTTCTTGGGATAAGAGGGTTGTCCTATGATGAGAGTCTAAGATAATTGTGGTTATATTCTTTGGAACGACGTTTCGGGCACATGCCCTTTCCTGAAGAAGGGCATGTGCCCGAAACGTCGAATCTTCTGTTCCCTATGATGAGAGTCTAAGATAATTGTGGTTATATTCTTTGGAACTTAGAAGCATGTGAGGTCATCTGTTTGAAATGTACAAGGTTTGGAAGAGATTTGGGGAAGTGTAAATACTGAGAGGCTCCTTCTGACTGGGAATTATGAGCCTGGGGCAATGTCTACGGGTTTGCAACTAATCATTTAGGATTCAGAGAAGGAGTCACTTCTAGTCTCAAAAAGTTGTGAATCTTTGGAAATCCCTAACCAGAGGGTTGTGGGTGTACCATCGTTACATATGTTTAAGGCTGAGACATGCAGAATTTCGGTCTCAAGAAATCAAAGGATTTGGGGAGCAAGTGGGAAAATGGAGTTGAAATCTAAGATCAGACATAATCATACTGAATGGTGGACAGGTTCAAACAACATTTGGTTTTCTCCTGATCCTTTTTTTATGTTGCTATGACAAGCACATATAAATACATAAAGCATAAAATGATGCAGGAGACATAGAGTAGATTGAGATTGATATAACAAAAGATTAGCATACATGCATTAGGCTGAATAGTCTCCTTCTACTGCTATAAATCTTTTTGTTCTTTGGTAGCTGTCTAGCAGGGCATAAGGTGAGCTTCCAAGCCAGTCCATTAGTGGATATTGGAAGATCTCTATTGTTGTGTAACTTAGGAATTTGATTAAAACATACCTTAAGATTATCCTTAAAATATTACATTTACTTGCACAATTCACAATGATTCATTAAAAAAAATTCATATACATATATTGTGAAAGGGAGCAATTAGATGGACCCTAGATGCAGATCAGCCATAATCTAATGAAATGGCAGCTCAAGTTGAATAGGCAAAAGTGAGGACTGCAGATGCTGGAAACCAGAGTTTAGATTAGAGTGGTGCTGGAAAAGCACAGCAGGTCAGGCAGCATCCGAGGAGCAGGAAAATCGACGTTTCAGATGATTCCTGATGAAGGGCTTTTGCCCGAAACGTCAATTTTCCTGCTCCTCGGATGCTGCCTGACCTGCTGCGCTTTTTCAGCACCACTTTAGTCTACGCTCAAACTGAATGGCCTACTCCTATCATATTTCCATTGAGACAGGGTTGATGCAATACAATTAGTGGAAGGAACTATTTGTGTTTGTAAAGACCAAAGTTTCCAGGAACATGGTTTTCTTAGTTAAGGTATAATTTGACATTCACTTTGCACAAGTAATTATCTTGCCCATATTTCAGGAAACCTCTATTTACATTTATGCAGGCATCAGCAATTAAATCAGTGACCCAACCTGATCAAGGTCAAAAGATATGGTTTGCTACTTTAATTAAAAATGAGAAAAGGCAATTCAAAATTAATGATAATTACTTTGCTCGAAACCCTGAAACTCCCCCTGTCAACTTATTTCTTAAAGGTATTGTATGATGAATTCTCAGTCAAATTCTATGACCTTGTCATCACAATAAAAATTCTGCATTGAAAACAATTTATAAGGTGCACTACTTTAAGCTTAAGCGCTGTTTACTTAATTCTTGGAAAAACTGCCAAACTGAATGATGGATTATTCCACTTTTGAACAAAACTGTATCACTGCATTGCAGGAATACTAATTGAAGGCTAAATCAATTTATCATTACATTCCATATAAATGTTCCAAGTATATTTATGCTATGCTTTTGCAGCAGGGATGCTGAGTGAAGAAATAAGTCCTTGTTTACTTTATGTTCACCTAATTTGAACATTAAAAAGCCTCATAAATTGTAGTAGAATGATCTTTTAATGACTATTATTTCCTTTCCAATACCATTTTCATGGTTAGGACATATATTTCAGATGGTAACTTGTTTTAAAAAGAAAGCGAACAGAGCCAGGAAAAATTCCAGCAGACAAAAGAATTGCCAGTCATAGTCATAGAACCTTTCAAGCATGGAAACAGACCTTTTGGCCCAACTCGTAAATGCTGACCAGATATCCTAAATTAATCAAGTCCCATTTGCTAGCATTTGACCTATATCCTTTAACCTCTGAAAATAACAATCCTGGAGATCACAATGGGTCAGGCAGCATCCATGGAAACAGACTAAGCTAATGTTTCAAGTCTAGATGACTCTTCATCAGAGCTGGTGAAGTGTGGAGGGGACAGCATTTCAGATGGTGCCACCTTCCAAAACAGCGCTGCTGACATTGCTTATTCTTCCCTGACCTTGGTCTCCCAATCATTGTCGTTGACAAGGCCCTCAACCCCATCTACCTGTCACCTGTGCTTCCACCCTTGCCCCTTGCCATCACTCACAATAGCATGAATGGGTTCCCCTTGTCCTCACTTTTGATCCCATCAGCCTTCACATTCAAAGGATCATTCTCCCCATTTAAGACAACTCCAGCAAAATGCCACCACCGAATACACCTTCCCCTCACTCCCTGTGTCTGCATTTCACAAGGATTGTTCCCTCTGGGATACCCTAGTAGTCTACAACCACCACCACCAGCCTGTCTCCCCACGGCACCTCCCCATGTAACCACAGAAGGTGCAACACCTGCCCCTTCATGTTCTCCCTGCTCACCATCCAAGGGCCTAAACTGTCTTTCAGGTGAAGCAACATTTCTTCTGTACCTCCTCCAGTCTTGTGTGTTGTATTCACTGCACTCAATGTGACCTACTCTACACTGAAGAAACCAAACACTGACAGGGTGACCGCTTTGTGGAACATCTCTGGTCTGTGCACAAGCATGACCCTGACCTTTCCATAGCCGGTCATCTTAATACAGCATTCTGCTCATATGCTCACATTATCTGTCCTTAGCACGCTGTAGTGATCCAATGAATCACAGTGCAAACTGAAGGAACAGCATCTCATCTTCAGACTAGGCACTTTACAGCCTTCTGGATTTAATATTGAGTTCAACATCTTTAAATTGTGAAGTATTTCTTTCATTTCTTTTAGCTTGTTGTCATGTACCCACCCTCCACCCCTCCACCCCTCCCCATCCTACTTCCTGTCCTTTCAAGTCTGGCAGAAGACACACTATTTTTCTGCTATTTTCACATTCTGATCACTTAATGTATACTCCTAACATCTTTTCTCCATCAGCATCCTACACCCACTACCCCCACCAACATCCACCAAACTATACCATACATGCTGTCTCCTGTACATTTCACTTCAGCTCTGATGAAAAGTCACCTAGGCTTGAAATGTTAACTTGCTGTCTCTCCATGGATGCTGCCTGACCCACTGTGATCTCCAGCATTTATTGTTTTCAGTACAGATTCTAGCATCTGAAGTAATTTGTTCCCTGTAAACCCTTCCTATTCCTATATCCATCCAGATGCCTTTTAAATATTGTAAATGTATCAGCATACACCACTTCCTCTGGCAGCTCATTCCATATACGCACCACCCTCTGTGTGAAAAGGTTGTCCCCTAGGTCCCTTTTAAACGTTTCCCCTCTCAGCTTAAACTAATGCCCTCTAGTTTTGGACTCCCCCCATCCTAGGAAAAAGACCTTGGCTATTCATTCCATCATGTCCCTCATGATTTTATAAACCTCTATAAGGTCACCCCTCACCTCTGATGCTCCAGGGAAAATACCCAGCTTATTCAACCTCTCCCTATAGTTCAAATCCTTCAACCCCAAATGAAATATCGTGATGGAACTTGCAGCCAGAGCATTTCAAATTCTGGAAAAAGCTTTACCTCATGCCACCATTATGGTTTTTCTATCTCTGTCCATGTGAGGTGTCCCATGGATCAATATCTATGCTGAGAGCCTGCTGCAGCATGTGGGGAACAAGGTGTATTCGGACAATGGGTTCTGCTGGCACCATCACCTCCTCATACTAAAATACATTTAGCCTTTCCCTGGCCTCTGGGTCCAAAAGTGTTAGTGTGAATGAAGTGGTCAGTGCTGTCTGAGGCAAGCAAGTATGGAGAACACAGGATGCAAATGCCTTAAGAGAGCCAGAGATCAATCAGGAGCCACATGTCTATGTCCAGTATGATGCATTGGTCTGTGATTAATGTTGTTTCCCTCTTAAATAGTTACCCTAAACCTTTGTGAGGGTTGCAGCTCTCTCCCTCACAGGTTGAGATACTGACCTAACGCACTCCAGGTAAGGCCATAGCCATTACTTTCCCATTGCTCACTTTTAGTTTCCAGTATGATGGAAGGCAACAGCAAGCAATCTTCAGACAATGGGTTCCTGCCTCTGCATCTTTGTATCAATAAGGACCCAAGCATCCAGATCCCTTTCTGATGGCTAACAACATTCCCCCCCACCGCCATCCCTCTGTAAACCTCATAGGCTATCCACTTCACCAGGTTCTCCCCTCAACCTGTCTACACGGGTCTGCACTGACTCACCTTTTCTCCACAACCTGTGGCATAAGAAGTGACAATGCCAGGTCTGATCATACACTGTCCCTTTACTGTTGAAGCCAGGGTGTTCCTGACCATAGACGAACACTGCCTCCTGCACATGACCACCTTTGTAACCATACTTCATTATATCCACCATCGCTGCCTGCCCACAAGCACCTGACAAAAACAGATGCCTGTTCTGACCTTCACACTAATAATCTTGACATTTAGTTGGTTTGGTAATTTAGCAAGTTGAATATTAATGAAGCAGTAGTTGTGCTTTTAATATGGTGGTTAATAAGCAATAATCCCCCTTAATTCGCAATTCACTGTTGCCCTTGCCTAATCGCCCAGCAGATGCATGAAAGATGCAACATGATGCTCTTGATGTTGAGATACACCTCTCTGGCCTTTTTACATAGTTCTGCCACTAATCTTGTCACGGCCCATGTTGTTCAGGCCCTTAAAGTAATCCACCCCATGTCTCAAATATCAGCTTAACTGGACCAACCTTGTAGTATGGTGTATAATGATTCATTAGAATTTTCAGCTGAATGTGGAATATAAGGCCCCACCAGACCAACCAAAGAAGTGGCGCCTCATCATATTGTCTGCTCTACTCTGACCCTGGCTGACCAACAGACTGCATTATATCTGCACGTCACCTCAGTAGGGGATGGGGGAAACTAATAGACCCATCAGCCATGATTGCACTGGGTAACCCTTGTAAGTTCAACAATGCGACTGGGATAGGATGGTCACCACTTCCTTGGTTCACAGATGTGACTCCAGCAGCTGGTATAGTTCTGTGACAGGGTCCTTGGACAACTTCAGCACATAGTGACACTGCACATCACTCAAACAGAGGAAAGTGTATTGATGTGGAAAGGCTCTGAACATTCTTAACAAGTAAAGCATCTTGAGGGGTCCCTCAGTTATGACTTCTTCATTTGGAGGTTGATCGAGTTTTGCTAAAGGTTGCTTCTGGTCTGGGCTTGCTGAAGCATTTGTTCCTCCTCCATATCCTTCATTACTTTGCAGCAACAACAATGATAATCTTTTCTGTGGATGGATCCATCAGTCATGACAGCAGCCCTGGCTGGGGAGGAGAAGAAACAGACCTGACCTTGCCAATGAAAGTAGTCAGTGTTCACTGACCACTCTAAACATCCAACTGATGATGCATACACACAGACTGACCACTGATTCTGCCTTTGACTGACTGTATCAGCACCATCTGACTAACAACAGAGCTCTTGAATTGATTTGAGGGCTTTCCTTCTACTTTGAGACAATGTCATTTGGTTTATGCACATGCAGTATTTTTGCTGCACAACCTGCTGGCACATGCTGTAAGTATGTGATTGAAGAGAGCACAGTGTTTTGCAGCAATATGTTCACCTCTTGACTGATAACTCCTGGCAAGCATTATAAACTGTCTGATTTTGTCTGCGACTAGCAGGAAGACAAGACAAAACTATTGTGAGTCTTTAACAGTGACAAGGCAAGGTAAGGCAAGACAGTGATGCTGTGAGCTCCAGGTAGATGCCAACTGGGTGAGTACTAAACAAGCAAGTAAGCAGCCATGAGATGCAGGTTAGTCCAATTTAGGACTGAGTGCCTGTCCTGTGGGCAAACCTTGCAGCATTGTCTATCTTGGAAACTGGGAAAAGTTGTTTTATGTTGTGATCCATGGAGTAGTGGGTCTAGACTGACAGTCCTCACCTCAAGCCTCAGTCATAATAGTACTTGGTCTATCACTGCAATTAGCACTTGGACTATACACTGGATTTAATAACAACCTGGATTTGGGGTTTTCCAAAACAATTGCAAGCAAATACATTCATTCATTAATCAAAAGACTTGGAGACTGGATATGCATCTTCTTACTATGAAATTAATGCTTGGATGCATATCATTGAGTTGTCTATGGCTGATTTTATGAAACTGGAAACAGCTTTGGAAGATTGGAATGTAATTGTCAAAAACACCTTGAATTTGAATTAATTTAATCATAAAAAAATGACATTTAGAAATATAAGGAAACTTTTCACCTACGAAGATGTCAACCTAATATAATGTTCCTGAATATGTTTTAAAATTATAGAAGTTGCAACCCTGTTAACCTCACAACTTTTTGTGAGGTTAGAATAATATATATATATTACGTATTCTTTTTTTTAACTTGGATACCTCAACACTATCTATTAGTATATACCGCACTTGATGATTCAAAAGCAAAGATCAAGCTTTGGATTTGTAATCCCATGTACAGGGACAAGTTAGATAACTCAGGAATCACCAACCTAGAAGTATAGTATTCCCCTCATGGATTTAAAGAAATGCAACGTTCTGTAAATGCGTACTATGCGTCCATTTTTGTTGAACAGTATTTGTTTTGTAATAAGTGTTACTGGGCATCAAATAAAAGAATTTAATGACCTCAAAAATTCTTGAAATTTGAAGGACAAACAACAAATATTAAAGAGACATAATATGGAATCTTGCCAGGCCCTGAATGATTTGGGGTACGATGAAAAATTCGGGAGAATCAAGTGAAAAATTGAGCAAGGCCTTTTTCGATGTCAGAAGCAACAAGGTGCATTTTTCAAATATCCTGCAGATGTCAAGACAGGATTTGCACTAGTGAGTAGTGAGACGTCTATTAATTAGGATTATCATTCATTTTCACACCCATTATTATCTAATCTCATTTCACTAAAATGCAGGTTCTCATTCTACTACCTAAACTGCAAAGATTCTTCACATGAAAGTCAATGTAATTTCAGCTTGCCACTTTCTCCTCAAAATCTTTACCTTGGACACCCAGAACCAACCTCTCAGGGCACAACCCATGGACAACACCCACATGCACCCACAACCATGAATATTGGTTTTGGACACATGCTAGCCTCGTGATACCAACATGACTTATCCCCTATCCACTGACAGTAGGTTTCAACATTGCTATGCTGCACTTTGGGGTGCACCGACAACTCGCATTGCAAAATTGCTGCAAGCTGAAAATGTGTTGCTGGAAAAGCGCAGCAGGTCAGGCAGCATAAGCCCGAAACGTCGATTCTCCTGTTCCTTGGATGCTGCCTGACCTGCTGCGCTTTTCCAGCAACACATTTTCAGCTCTGATCTCCAGCATCTGCAGTCCTCACTTTCTCCTCGAATATTGCTGCAAGGTCAGGAATGTTATATAAGGTTGCTGACTTGGTTGGTGAAAAGTTTCCTGATATTTCTAAAGGTGAAAGTACAGGCTTTTGAATATGAATTTTTTTGACTAAATTAATTCAATATTTTTGACAATTATATTCAATTCTTCCAAAGCTGTTTCCAATTTTATAAAATCAACTACACAGAACTCAGTGATGTGAATCCAAGCATTAATTTCATGGTAAAAATTGCATATCTAGTGCTGCAAGTATTTTGATTAGAGAATGAATATATTTGCTTGCAATTGTTTTGGAAAACCCCAAATCCAGGTTGTTATTAAAACCAGCATAAAAGCCACATGCTAATTATACTTGCAATGATAGATCAAGTACTATTATGACTGAGGCTTGAGGAGAGAACTGTCAGTCTAGACCCACTACTCCATGGATTGCAACATAAAATAAAAATACTTTTCCCAGTTCCCAAGATGTCCAATTACCTACCTTATCTATGTCAGGTTTTCGATAAAAAGAAATATCAACCAGATTTCTTTAATAAATGTAATTATTAATTTATTTTTAAATCAAAACTTAGTCAATGAAGATGCAATAACTGGTTAACATATACTGTTGACATATGGAAGTATAAATATTTATTTTCCAATTAACCAAAAGCGTGTGAGCACATACAGGTGCATACACACACACACTTGGGGAAAAGAGGGATAAAATGGGAATTTTGTAAGAGAAAGGTGTGGTGCTGGTGCTGCCACATAGGGAAGGGAAAAGAAAAACTCTCTGCCTATTGGGTTGTTCTTCAAGGCAAAAAGGAGAAAGATAAAAAACATTCTTGACTGTTATTCTGATGTTCTTACCCATGTGGTCAAGTCTTGGCAGATACTTTTTTCTACGGTGTTTTTCAGAAACATTCTTTTGATTACTTTTTCAGAAAACAAATAACTTTCAAACTGAACTCAACATGAGAATTATTTTAACAGAAATGGGAGGCATCAGCTGGCCAGCTCTTCTTCACAGGCTTCCTGTTTGTCAAATAATTCCAGAACACAAAGCATTCTCTTTCTTATCCTTGTTCAAAAAGCCACAGCAAGTGTCCACAGCAAAGCAAGCAATTCTCACCAGTCATGTGATTTCAGGATGCATTGTTAAACATTATCCAACGTTCACAGCTACTTTTCAATGAACACTTTCAAATAAACGATTCTGGGTGTTTCCACAGAACTTGAAATAAAATCAATTTTCCCACAATCCTTCAAAAACTAATCCCTCCAAAATATTAAACATGAAGCATCTTCATAACAATAATTTAATAAATCATTAGGGACAATGGATATTTATATATATATATTCGATTCCCACAAAATTACCAAAGCTCAAAGACACCCTATGTGGCAGTACCAGCCCCACACTATACCCTGGAACACTTTTCATATACCAGGTGACATCCTCAAGTATGATGAAGAGTCACTGGACAGTAAAAATCAACTGTGCTTCTTTTTCTTTTACTGATGAGTCTCTCCAGTTCTTCCTCTTTTTGTGTTTTCTTAAAGTGCTTGACATTCTTCAACGTGTTTCATTGTGAAGTGTGGGTTAAACAATCATTAAAAATTAAAATATATTCGCACATTCAGTCTCATTCACTCCTTACATGTAATCTACACAGTTATCTTTGATAGTAAGTTACACCCTGAAGCATGAACAATTTTTAAGAAATTAGTTTGTAATAGTAAACTCAACAGAGTGGTCTGGAATTTTGCTTTTTGCACTTTTCCACAAAAGCTGGGAGCTTATGATCAGTGTAAAAAATATCTCTCTGCAGCCAAGGTGGACATTTTTCTTTTTTCACTGCAGAGTATCTGATTAGATGTTGATTCAGCTTTTTAGCAAAGTATCCTTCTGTGTTCTTTATACCTGACCCATCTCACTCCCAGATCATGTGCATCAATCACATATTTAGTGAAACTTGGTGCAGCCGACAGTGATCCTTTTATTCAAAATAGTTTTCAACTCCTCAGAAGATGCCTACTACTCCCCTGACCATACTATTTTGGCTTTCCTTTGGACAAAAGCTATCAGTGGAGCAACTATAGTGCAATCATAGATATCAACTTGTGATAAAACCATATATCCCTAAAAGTCACCTGGGGAAGAACTGACCTAGTGGTTTGATCACTGAACTACTAATCTAGAGACACAGTTAATGTGCTGGGGATGCAGGCTCGAATCCTGCTATGGTAGAATTTAAATTAATTTTTTAAAAATCTGTAATTAACAGTCTGATGAAGAATCTATTGTTGATTGTTGGAAAAACTCACCTGGTTCACAAATGTCCTTTAGGAAGGAAACTGCCATCCTTATATGGTCAACCTACACATGACACCAGAGTCCAACCACATAACAATATTGTTGACTCTTAGCACTCTCTGAGCCATAAATGAGACTCCCTCATCCATGAATGAATTTTGAAAAAACTTATTGTTCCGTTTTAGGAGCAGGGAACTCCACCAATGCTTTTATTGGCAACTTCTATCTTTGTACTTCCTGGCTAGGTTACTCTCACTTTCACAGATTCACTTCGTGTAAGATTTATCACTGAATCAACTGACTATAATTTCCTAAACAGAGTTTCCCGATGTTCCATGTGGTCATTGCAAATATCTTGGTATACCAATACATCATCAAAGTAAACCACATGGTTAGGAACACTGGCTACGACTTGATACATAGGTCTCTGGAAAATGCTACAGCATTACTTCTGACTCAGAGTCAGAAAAGCCAATCTGGTTTGACAAGACCTCATTAGCTCAGAGTATTAAAAGAACTTGCCTTTTAACAAATCGATTTTAATAAAAAATCTGTCACTACCACCTACCACTTCTGCATCACCTTTTGTACCTGATACTGGAAGACACTTTGGAATTGCCACAAAAATGCACCTAACTGTAAGCAGCAGTGACATGATTTGTGATGTTCAAGAATGGCATTTACGGGAGGTGGTATTGTTATGTGGATAAATGCCTGAATTATTATCCCCCAGTATAGCTTTAGCACTTTGGATTGGTAACACACATCCAGATAGTATTACAAAGCTCAGAGCTCCATGGCATTGTGAAATCTTCAAAGCAAATTTTGTCAGGACATAACGTCACTTCATTATGATTGATGAGAGGAATCAGTAGTACTATTATTGACATGCTGTTCTATTCAACATTCTGCACAGATTATCAGCTCGCACATCTGAGATGGCTGGAGGATTCCTCGTGGCCTTGTTGATCCCCGAGGAAGCCTCACTCCCATTATCTGCAGCTCTTGGAAACACATTGCAAACATGGACTAAAGATGAAGGGCTTTTGCCCGAAATGTTGATTCTCTTGCTCCTTGGATGCTGCCTGACCTGTTGTGCTTTTTGAGCACCACACTCTCGACTCTGATCTCCAGCATCTGCAATCCTCACTTTCCCTAAAGATATCCTAGTCCATCATTAATAAACAGTGTCATTTCCTGGAGCAGGAGTAATGCTTGGAAGTAATGGGTGTCAATCCCAACCCAGTGCATGTAACCCAGGTTTCATCAGTCCTGAACTTATGCCATTTGCTTGATCTAAGGAGTGACTGAAGACCTCAGTGCATTTCCCAATTCTTACTCACAAATTCATTCAGGATGAAATAGATGTCACTTTCTCCAGATTTCACCAGATTAGAGCTTATATACTTAGAGTCATAGAGTCGTAGTGATGTACAGCACAGAAACGGACCCTTCGGTCCAACTCATCTATGCCGACTAGATATCCTAAATTAATCTAATCCTATTTGCCAGCACCCGGCCCATTTCCTTCTAAACTCTTCCTATTCATTTACTCATCCAGATGCCTTTTAAATGTTGTCATTGTACCAGTCTCCACCACTTCCTCTGGCAGCTCATTTCATACATACACTACCCTTTGCATGAAAAGGTTGCCCCTTAGGTTCCTTTTAAATCTTTCCCCTCTCATCTTAAATCTATGCCCTCCAGTTCTGGATTCCCCCACCCCAGGGAAAAGGCCTTGTCTATTGACTCGATCCATGCCCTTCATAATTTTATAAACCTCTATAAGGTCACCCCTCAGCCTCTGACACTCCAGGGAAACCAGCCCCAGCCTATTCAGCCTCTCCCTATAGCTCAAACCCTCCAAACCTGGCAACATCCTTGTAAATCCTTCAAATTTCACAATATCTTTCCGATAGAAAGGAGACCAGAATTGCACAAAGTATTCCAAAAGTGGCCTAACCAATGTCCTGTTCAGCCACAAATATGACCTCCAACTCCTATACTCAATGCACTGAGCAATAAAGGAAAGCGTACTAAATGCCTTCTTCACCATCCTATCTACCTGTGACTCTACTTTCAAGGAGTTATGAACCTAGACTCCAAGGTCTCTTTGCTCAGCAATACTCCCTGGGACCTCACCATGAATTTGCCTTTCCAAAATGCAGCATCTCTCATTTATCTAAATTAAACTCCATCTGCCACTCCTCGGCCCATTGACCCAGCTGATCAAGATCCCGTTGAACTCTGAGGTAAACTTCGCTGTCCAATTTTGGTGTCATCTGCAAACTGACTAACTATACCTTCTATTTTTGCATCACTTCTTCTGTGAGGTAGCTTAAACAGGCTGGGCAGAGACGTCCTCCAATTTCACTGGCTTTCCTCGTGCAGAATGTTATAGACTGCATCCATGTTGCTTTGAGAGTGACTGTCACCAATCTGCAGAGTTCATTGACAAGCTTCTATTACATCAATGTTCGACTTATCTGTGACTATTGGTGCCAGATTTTGAAGGTTTGCATTAGTTATCCATGGTGCTGCCATGATATGTATGCACTAGAGAACTCTTAGGTTCCTGTATCCTTTCAAGGTTCTCGAGCAATACTGGGTTGACATTAAGGGACAAGTGCCACTCCTTTAAAATGCAGTTGATGACAACACGATTATAAAACCCTCAGACTGACATTGAATAGAGATATAATATTGCCTGGGCCTCCACCTGGATTCCTGAAGAAGGGCCTGTGCCCGAAACGTCGAATCTCCTGTTCCCTGGATGCTGCCTGACCTGCTGTGCTGTTCCAGCAATAAAGTTTCAACTTTGATCTCCAGCATCTGCAGACCTCACTTTCTCCTCCACCTGGACCACAGTGGAACTGACCATGGGGATCTTTAAGATAAGGTTTGATGCCTGGAACTCACTGACATGGCCTTGTGATAAAGCCCAAATCATTTTGGCATGCTGTGCTCTTCATAACTGGAGCGGAGAAAGACAGAAGTTCTGAATGCAGGTAAGGTGATGAATTGAGAGAAATTTAAAGAAGATGAGGATCAGGATATTGAGACCATGATAGAGTAATTCACTGCCAAGCACGAAAGGACAGACGGAACCTTATTGAAATCCACATCTGTTTGCCCTTAACATATAATGCCTCTGGCCTAAGCCATTCATGGCTTTAAAAAAAGTATAATCAAAGGGGAGTGGCCAGCTAGCTGAGTAGCTAGCCTTTGTTTAGATTTGAGTTAGTTGCAGCAGCGGATGTGTGAAAAAGGCTCCTGAACTCTCACCTCTGACTTGAAACCTGTAAGCTTTTTGTGACATTTTTAATCTCTGTGCTAAGGGGTTTGTTTATGGGGATTGTAGCAAGTATTTTTGGAACACCATCATTAAGTCACTGATGATCTGTCAGGGTTGGATAGGATAGGTTACCCGGTATTCTATTTTCTGATCTCTGGGTTTCATTCTGTAATTTTGTGAATAAATTCTGTTTATTTAAAATGTATTACGGTGGCAGATAGGATGTTTGAGGACTTGTCTACTGAGGTAGTGTGGGCTGAGGTTAGAAACAGGAAAGGAGAGATCACCCTGTTGGGGATTTTCAATAGGCTTCTGAATAGTTCCAGAGATGCAAAGGGAAGGTTAACAAAAATAATTCTGGATAGGAGTGAGAGTAACAGGATGGTTGTTATAGGGAACTTTAACTTTCCAAATATTGACAGGAAACACTCTAGTTTGAATACCTTACAGGCCACATTAAATTTGGTACTGGCCAAGTGTTAGATTTGGAGGTAGATGAGCACTTTGGTGATAGTGACCACAATTTGGTTATGTTTACTTTAGCAATAGAAAGGAATAGGTATATAACACAGGGCAAGAGTAATTGCTCTGGGAAAGGCAATTATGATGCGATTAGTCAAGATTTAGGATGTGTAGGATGGGGAAGGAAACTGCAAGGGATGGGCACAATTGAAATGTGGACCTTATTCAAGGAACAGCTACTGCGTGTCCTTGATAAGTATGTACCTGTCAGGCAAAGAGGAAGTAGTCGAACGAGGGAGCCATGGTTTAAGAAGTTGAATCTCTTGTCAAGAGGAAGAAGAAGACTTATTTTAGGATGAGATGTGAAGGCAGGAACACAGTGTAAAGGCCAGGTCCAAGCTTGCAGTGTATGAAGTGCTTTGGAGCTGGTGTTTATATATATGGTTCGAGGTCAGAAACATTGGCAATTCTTGGCAGTAACATGGACTTCCATCGTTCCTGTTGCATGATGTTAGGAGCTGGGTGCCATAGAAGCCAGTTGCATAATAAATCCCTCTCCCCATCCCCCAAGATAATATTAAACAGTAAGTTAAAAAAAGGGGTTAATATAAAAAAAATGGGAGATGTAAACTGGAGTGGGGGGAGAGCAACACAACATCAATTAACTCTTACAATTTGTCTAAGAGAGTCCAAACATTCCTGGGCACTTTTCCAGCGATCCAAAGTTATACACGGACCCTTCATGTTTAAAGCATAGCGTCGCTGGGTTGCGCAAGGAGTACTGAATATTTAAGTCCCTTAAACACTTCTTCGCTTCATCAAACGCCTTCCTCTTTCGGACCAGAGCTGGGGAAAAGTCCTGGAATAACATAATCTTGGATCCTTTATTAATCATGGTTTGGGGATCTTTCCCAAGATTTCTGGAAGCTTCTAAGAGTATTTGCCTCTACTTATAGCTCTGCAGGTGGAACAGGACAGGGCGGGGGTGCTGGTTCGAGCCGGGCCCGCGTATTGCAACCCGGTAGGCCTATTCTACCCTTACCTGGCCTGATCCAGCCTCCAGATTTAAAAGCTATGGAAGCCACTGCTCGATAAACGCTGTAAGCTGGCCTTCCTCTTCCCATTCAGGAAGGCCCAGCAAACAAATATTTTTTCGACGACCTCGATTCAGCTGTAGTTTCGGAGGTCATGGCCTTTAGTTCCACCCCTCCGACTCGGTGCTCAATTTCCTTGATATCTCGGTCATGCTTTTGTAGCGCGGCTGAGAGTGAGTCCCATCGGTCCGGGACTCTTCGACGAAGGTGTCGATCTTCGCATCGAGTTTAGAGATGATTTCCACGAGGCTCGCCACCGTCCCCCGGGGCGGCTGCGGACGCCTCTGCTGCAGCTGGGGAGGGTGGGGGAGGGGTTCCTGCCTGCTGAGAGCTGCGGGCTCCCTTCCCTTTAGTCATTTTTACTGGAGATTAAATTGTTTAAATTCAGTACTAAGCAACTAATTACATTAAGTAAAAACTATTTTGAATTATTTGGTGAGTGTGGTGGAGGCGGGTGACCCACTTTGGGAGGAGCACTGTAGACTCAGACTTGCTGGGTTGCCGCCATCTTGGGTTGCCGCCATCTTGGATCCCCCGAAGTAGGATGTTTATTCAATTCAAGGCACATCAAAAATACAATTTGTAGGTGTTTAATTTTGCTTGTTGTCGATTCAAATTATATGAATTGAAAAGGGATCATTAACTGAGTGCTTTTTCAGCTAAATGAAAAGTATTGTTTTCTAAACAACAGATTTGTGAAGGCCAACACCTTAGCAGATTTGAAGTTTATGCTAAAAATGCTTCAGTGTAATGTATATTCATTAAAATACTTGGAAATCCTCAAATTTCCAAAGCAAGACTTAGACAAAGGACAACATTTTCATCCGCAAATAAAATGAGTGATGTGACAGGTTTGTGCATAAACAAGATGCATGCAAATGACTTGATTTAAGTATTGTAAATATAACCATGTAGCTTTAGTGTTTATTGCATCAATTCGTTTAACATTGACAGAAAGTACGCTTTATTGTTTGAAGAACTAGTCATAACTGACGAGGATGTCAAGCATCACTGCAGCTAGGTTTAATAGCTCTAACCTAAATCACATTTATATTCTGTCAGTCCTGGAACAGCAAAATCAAATCAACATGATTAACATAAACTCACATCAAAATATTGTGTCACTGCTGATATACACAGCAATAGAAAGGAGGTGAACCATGTACATTTTCTATGGGTAACAGATCAATCACAACAGATGGTGAATAAGAGTTGCGTCATTCAAATCCAAGACTACGCATAGAAGACAGCATTACCAAACAGCAGTAACATGTTTTCATGTATTATGTCTTTTATGAATCACTTCTAGTGTATTACTTGTATTTCTATTTCCTGAAATGTATCCCTATTTGTGACATCACTTTTTTTTAGGAGCCACAATTGGAAAACAGAGCTTTAAGAAGAAGTTGCAAATTTAATCAAATAGTTTGTTTTCATCTTAAGGGTGATTTTGAATAATATGTCAAACCTAATAATTGTATCAAAATAAATAAGGTTTCTCCTATATTATCATCCAGGGATAAGTACTAAAGTGGTCATTAAAAAATGTTTACAGCAGTTTAATATTTTTCAATATACTCATTTGTAAAAGTAATAATTTGCAAAATTAATTTGAAGATATGTTAAATAAAGCCAATTACATTTACAAATAATATCAATACATTACTGATTACATGATTTACATACAAATATAACTCTGCCTTTCATTGACAACTATGACCCTTCAATGAAGTTCCAATAAATTTGTTTAGTGAAGGCAGCCACTTTTTCACATGAATTTGGAATACATGCTTTCAATATATAAGTTAGAAATGTATTAAAGATACACATGAAGTTAGTTAAATAATATCTGTGAATGTTAATACAATTATACTCAATTTGTCAGTTTTTACTTAAACGTAAGCACTCTGCTATCTGCAAACACCTTAGCATATTATTCTTTATAATCTTTGTGCTTTCTACCTTTCTCTGATTTGCATGTACTTTTACTTTAATTCTATGCTCCAGCACATCCACAATTAAATTCTGACGGTGCTTAGTAGAATGTTAGATTTGAATATCATGTTGCAAAGATCATATTTCTATCTGGTTCTATTTTTTAAAATAATTGCAAAACTTACAGTTTTAACTTGATATTTCTTTGGTGCATTTCCATTCATCAACTAGAGTATGTGAGCTCCAGCTAGCTTTTGGCCTTGATTGTGTCAGCAGCAAGATCCAGGACTTACTGAATTAATGGATCCTTACTTGTGATATATTCTCTTGGCTGTTGCTTACACTACATTCTGACATGATATAACTTTCAAATATATGTAATTCTCCTGAGTTCAACAGAGGAGATTAACAAGATGGTTTTATCAAGAATGTTCAAAATAACTTTCATAAAGCACAAACCTGTCTGAAAAAGCCATACCTTTAACAAAATAGCCCCCTACCTCAGGTTAGAGGGGTGAAACACAGCAAAATACTTCTAAAAGTTTAAAACTTTTTTTTAAGTTGAGAGATAGACCTGATGTTTTGCTCCTGAGTCAGGAGTGCTGTCATGCTGTCCTGCAGCTGACCCCTGGTCCAAACAACTGACCTTAATTGAAAACCTAATCAGCAGTCTGTCTCTGGGCAAGCCTTTTTCTGAACATACACCAATGGTGACACTTGGCCTCAAACATCTTCTCTAGGGCTGACATAACAAAATGAGTTCCAAAAACTTGTCTATAGAAATGAAGCAACTCTTTTCATAGTCCTTGGTTTATAGAAGTCCTTTCCCAGTTTTGATCCACAATCTAAAATAAAGAAAAATAAAAAGATTTGCTGTCGAAGAAAAAGTTCATTGTTATAATGACAGATTATGAAGTCATTGAAGCAGCACAAATCCTCTAACGATGGCCCATAGGCTTATGTGAACAGAGAGAAAAAGCAAGGACTAATGTTTGGACAAGTTTAAAAAAAAAACTTAATGGCAAGGAAATGTAAATGCCTTGACAGTTTAACAGATCCAATAAATATTACAATATAATTGAGTTTATCTATTTTATACAAACAGGTATATCTACTTTTAAAATTCCAAAGGTTTCTTAATCGTTTACGAGGGGCACTTGATCCTTCCTAAAGAAGTCCCTGAACCTATTCTAAAAGGGTACCTTACCTCGACTAGAGGGTATCCCATCTCTCCAAAGAACCTGTAGGTTTGGATCTGCTTTTGCAAAGCATAACATTCACAAGGTAGACAACCTGGAGTTTGGCCATCCCATGAATTCTGCTTGAAACCAGCTGTACTTTACATGTGTAGCTGTCTTCATGAACCATCGATGTACAAAGTATGCACTTCTCTTGTTTCCTTCCAATGAAAGTCATGGGTGCCACACTGTGGAGATGCAGAAGTTTTGGAAGTGGGGCCCTAGCATCATTTTGGCTAAGCTGAGACTCTCTCTATCATGTGTATATTTAGGCGTTGGTCTCCATTACCTTTTTTTTTGGTTTATAATAGATCAGACAGTGAGTCTCAGTCAGTATAGTTGGGTGATTCCTATTTGGGGATTTTGGTAAATGTTAACTTTAGATTTGCCAGCATGAGTCCACTCTGCCTTTGTTAAGCCTAATAAAGCTCCAAATACAAATACAAATGTTCATTTTTGTTTATACGTCTTTCCAGATTGATCTGTTTTAATGGATCACAGCAGATTAAAAGCTGAGTTTGTATTGCTTAGTACATCCCTGAATTTACCTTTTCTTAACTGTGAGGCTACACAGTAAGTGAATATTCATAGGCTGTTGTAACATGAAGCCATCATATCTGAGGCAAGCCTTAGCCTTACTCAATGTTCATATAAATCCAGTTTCCATGAACAGAATCGTGGATAGTGATCAAGCGCTGAATCCATGAATAGTGTTCCATCATTATTCCCCATCCAATTTTGCCTGGTGTTCTTGTGTACAAAATTACTGTGGTGCTTAAACAGATAAGCTTTAAAAACAGTTCATTATTTGTGCAGCTAAGGGACATGGTTTCTTTGCAAATGTATTGTCAGGTAGGGGGTGGAGGGGGCTGTTACTGCTTGGGAAGGGAGACGTGTAAGTGTTAGGAAGGAGGTGTGGTTTGGATTGTGTGAGGTAAGTCTCTTTAACTGTGCATTTAATATAATCTAACCTTTTCTGAGTAATTATTTTAGGTAATTTACTGAAACCCTCCAAAGTCTCAGACTTAAATAGAGATTTTTCAGAGGGATCCAGGCATAGAAGAAATCCTCAACAGAAAGCTCAATTTTCCAGGCAATTCTTTTCAGTGTGCTACAACCGTGTTTTTACATGACCCCCATGCGCAACTTCTACGCTGAAATATTGACTATCCAGCTAACAGATCCAGGCCTACATGAATTGTGTCATGCAGCACCATATCAGGTAATGTATATATTTTGAGGGAGCAGATTAATTCACGGTTCAGGAAGTTAGGATAGTATGGAAACTATAACAGGACAAAAAGGAACCTACTAAAGACTTACTTGTGTGAGTCAGCTTCAGTGACTTTACGTATAATCCATACTGATTGCAACCATTCAAGAAGGCAGCTTGCCACCAAGAATTTAAGGAACAGTGGCTTTGCCAGCAACACCAATATCCTGTGATTGAATAAATACAGAGGTGGGAGGAAGCTCAGTTATGTGACAGTCATAATGGATTGCGTAGGATCTTGAAAATTGAGACAAATGCTAAGACATGTTCTTCATTATCATTGAATAATAGGGTGGTTATGGTAGGGGATTTTAACTTTCCAAACATAGACTGGCACTGCTGTAGTGTTAAGGGTTTAGATGGAGAGGAATTTGTTAAGTGTGTATATGAAAATTTTCTGATTCAGTACGTAGATGTATCTACTAGAGAAGGTGCAAAACTTGGCCTACTCTTGGGAAATAAGGCAGGCCAGGTGACTGAGGTGTCAGTGGGGGAGCACTTTGGGGCCAGCAACCATAATTCTATTAGATTTAAAATAGTGATGGAAAAGGATAGACCAGATCTAAAAGTTGAAGTTCTAAATTGGAGAAAGGCCAATTTTGATGGTATTAGGCAAGAACTTTCAAAAGCTGATTGGGGGCAGATGTTCGCAGGTAAAGGGACGGTTGGGAAATGGGAAGCCTTCAGAAATGGGATTATGAGAATCCAGAGAAAGTATATTCCTGTCAGGGTGAAAGGGAAGGCTGGTAGGTATAGGGAATGCTGGATGACTAAAGAAATTGATGGTTTGGTTAAGAAAAAGAAGGAAGCATATGTCAGGTATAGACAGGATAGATCGAGTGATTACTTCGAAGAGTATAAAGGCCATAGGAGTATACTTAAGAGGGAAATCAGGTGGGCATCAAGGGGATATGAGAGAGCTTTGGCAAATAGAATTAAGGAGAATCCAAAGGGTTTTTACAAATACATTTAAGGACAAAAGGGTAACTAGGGAGAGAATAGGGACCCTCAAAGATCAGCAGGTCAGGCAGCATCCAAGGAACAGGAGAATCCTGAAGAAGGGCTTATGCCCGAAACATCGATTCTCCTGTTCCTTGGATGCTGCCTGACCTGCTGCGCTTTTCCAGCAACACATTTTCAGCTCTGATCTCCAGCATCTGCAGCCCTCACTTTCTCCCCTCAAAGATCAGCAATATGAGCAGTGTTCTTTGCTTAGGGACTGTTGTTTTTCAGTCAGTCAATATCTGTAGGACACAAAAGAAGTGTATTTTCTGACTTTAAACCTACAGTGCAAATCTATGGAATGCCTTATCTAAAAAGTATTTGGACTTTATTTTGAAACTAATCAGTTTTGAAACCATTTCATTTTATATTCAATTGTTAATTTTTTTAAAAGAATTCTGAATTATATTCACTAAAGTCTTCCAGTACAAAATGTACTTTTGCAGTATGTGTGGCAGTTGATAAGTATAAATAATTGTCAGCTGGCCAGTGTGCATTGACCTGGTCATGTAGATTCTTTTGTGAATTTCATTGAATGTAGTGTCGTGATAAGAGACTAAATGTTATAATCTTCATTTCAACCGGCCAGTAAACTGTTTCAGATGGATAGTTGCGGTTTGCTCATGTTAACACATTATGCAGAATTGGAAACACACGTTTTACCTTGGCTAGGTTCCTATAATATTCAAGTAATCAACTGCTCATAGCAGTTGGAGGTCAGTCATCTCTGCTCCAGGGCATCTGTGCAGGAGTTCCTCAGGATGGTGTCCTAGGCCCAACCACCTTCAGCTGCTTCAGCAATGACCTTCCCTCCATCATAAGGCCAGAAGTGGAGATTACACAATATTCACCATTAGTGATTCCTCAGACACTGAAGCAGCCTGCGTCCAAATGCAACAAGATCTGGACAATATCCAGACTTGGGCTGACAAGTACAAACGCTTAATGGTAAGGTCCTAGGGAGTGTTGCTGAACAAAGAGACTTTGGAGTGCAGATTCATAGCTCCTTGAAAGTGGAGTTGCAGGTAAATAGAATAGTGAAGAAGGCATTTGGTATGCTTTCTTTTATTGGTCAGAGTATTGAGTACACGAGTTGGGAGATCATGTTGCGGCTGTACAGGACATTGGTTAGGCCACTGTTGGAATATTGTGTGCAGTTCTGGTCTCCTTCCTATCAGAAAGATGTTGTGAAACTTAAAAGGGTTCAGAAAAGATTTACAAGAATGTTGCCAGGGTTGAAGGATTTGAGCAATAGGGAGAGGCTGAACAGGCTGGGGCTGTTTTCCCTGGAGCGTCGGAGGCTGAGGGGTGACCTTATAGAGGTTTATAAAATCATGAAGAACATGGATAGGATAAATAAACAAAGTCTTTTCCCTGAGGTGAGGGAGTCCAGAACTAGAGGGCATAGATTTAGGGTGAGAAAGGAAAGATATGAAAGAGACCTAAGGGGCAACTTTTTCTCACAGAGGGTGTTATGGGTATGGAATGAGCTGCCAGAGGAAGTGGAGGAGGCTGGTACAATTGCAACATTTAAAAGGCATTTGGATGGGTATATGAATAGGAAAGATTTGGAGGGATATGGGCCGGGTGCTGGCAGGTGGGACTGGATTGGGTTGGAATATCTGGTCGGCATGGACGGGTTAGACCGAAGGGTCTGTTTCCATGCTGTACATCTCTATGACTCTATGACTCTATCAACAGTTCTGTGTCAACTTATCCACTCTGTTACATTTATTTCTATGGCACATAGAAGTCTAACTTCATCATTTGGATTCTTGCTCGGATTTCAAAATCTCCTGGGCTAAAAAAAAGAGCATGGGCAGTATACGCAAAAATGAAATGCAATAATTTTTCTTTCTTTGATCTATTATTTTCACTTCAAAGTAATTCTTAAGAAGGGAAGAAATGAACTTGCATTTGTAATCACACTTTTCAAAACCCTAAAATATTCCAAAGCACTTTACAGTCAATGACATACTTTTGAAGCACAGACACTGTTGGAGACTAAGGTATAAAGTTCTTGGATCTTCATAATAACTAAACATTTTGTATCAAAGGAAATCCTCAAACAATATTGTTGAACAATTTACTCTTTAAACAAAGCCTCTGTTTCAATAATGGTCTCATAACTGTTTGCATATATGAATGCTCACTTACAAGATATGGGAATAAAATTCAGTGGTGGGTGGGGAGAGGGGTCAAGTGCACAAAAAGTATGTGAAAGAAATCCAGACCCAGCTTTACTCCCAATTGACCTTCCCTTCCATTCATTTCAAGTGAAAGGAAAATAGGACAGAACGCCAAATGAGTGAATGTAAGAACACAAGAAATTGGGAGCAAGACCATGGCCAATTCAGCCTGCTCTGCCAATGATAAAGTTATGGAGTCATGGACTCATAGAGTCATAGAGATGTACAGCATGGAAACAGACCCTTCGGTCCAACCCGTCCATGCCAACCAGATATCCCAACACAATCTAGTCCCATCTGCCAGCACCCGGTCCATATCCCTCTAAACCCTTCCTATTCATATACCCATCCAAATGCCTCTTAAATGTTGCAATTGTACCAGCCTCCACACTTTCTCTGGCAGTTCATTCCATACATGTACCACCCTCTGCAAGAAAAAGTTGCCCCTTAGGTCTCTTTTATACCTTTTCCCCTCATCCTAAACCTATGTCCTCTAGTTCTGGACTCCCTCACCCCAGGGAAAAGACTTTGTCTATTTACCCTATCCATGCCCCTCATAATTTTGTAAACCTCTATAAGGTTATCCCTCAGCCTCCGATGCTCCAGGAAAAACTGCCCAGCCTGTTCAGCCTCTCCCTATAGCTCAAATTCTCCAACTCTGGCAGCATCCTTGTAAATCTTTTCTGAACCCTTTCAGGTTTCCCAACATTTTTCCGATACGAAGGAGACCAGAATTGCACACAAAATTCCAACAATGGCCTAACCAATGTCTTGGACAGTTGCAACAAGACCTCCCAACTCCTGTACTTAATACTCTGACCAATAAAAGACAGCATACCAAATGCCTTCTTTACTATCCTATCTATCTGCGACTCCATTTTCAAGGAGTTATGAACCTGCACTCCAAGGTCTCTTTGTTCAGTAACGCTCCCTAGGACCTTGCCATTCATGTATAAGTCATGCTAAGATTTGCTTTCCCAAAATGGAGCACCTCGCATTTATCTGAATTAAACTCCTTCTGCCACTTCTCATCCCATTGGCCCATCTGGTCCAGATCCTGTTGTAATCTGAGGTAACCTTCTTCGCTATCCACTACACCTCCAATTTTGGTGTCATCTGCAAACTTACTAACTGTACCTGTTATGCTCGCATCCAAATCATTTAAGTAAATGGCAGAAAGTAGTGGACCCAGCACCGATCCTTGTGGCACTCCACTGCATCAATCTTCTTTGTTACTTCTTCAAAAAACTGAATCAAGTTTGTGAGACATAATTTCCCATGCACAAAGCCATGTTGTCTATCCCGAATCAGTCCTTGCCTTTCCAAATACATGTGCATCCTGTCCATCAGGATTCCCTCCAAGTAACTTGCCCACCATCGAGGTCAGGCTCACTGGTCTATAGTTCCCTGGCTTGTCCTTACCACCCTTGTTGAACAGTGGCACCATGTTAGCCAACCTCCAGTCTTCCAGCACCTCACCTGTGACTATCTATGGTACAAATATCTCAGCAAGAAGCCCAGCAATCACCTCTCTAGCTTCCGAATTAAAATATAAGCCATAACTATTAATTTAACCTGAGACAGTGTTTTGTAGAGGAATAAGATGGTGTTATTTTCTGGGTCTGTAGACTGTGAAGAAGCAAAAATGGCCTTTAGTAGAGTGATATGTGCTTTTTGTCCAACGTGGGAGTTTAAAGAGAGTTTAAGGGTTACTGCGGATTATATCTGCAATAAATGCTGTTGCTTGTATCAAAGTGGTCTACAGCACAGGAACAGACCCTTTGGCTCAATTTTTCCTTGCTGATCAGATTTCCTTAATTAATCCTATTTGCCTGTGTTTGGCCCACATTCCTCCAAACCTTTTCTATCAATGTACCTGTCAAAATGGCTCATAAATGTTTTAATTGTACCTGCCTTTACCATTTCCTCCAGATGCTTATTCCAAATACGCACCACCCATTGTGTGAAAAAGGTTGCCCCTCAGATCCCTTTGAAATCTTTCTTCGCTCACATTAAAACAATGCCCTCTGGCTTCGGACCCTAACAGACTGGGGAAAAGACGTTGGCTTTCACCTTGTTATGTCCCTCATGATTTCACAAGACAATGTAAGGTAACCCCTCAGCCTCTTACCTCCAGGAAATATATCACGGTCTATCCAGCCTTATAACTCAAACCTTCCAGTCTCTGTAACATCCCTCATAAATCCTTTCTATATCAGAGTGACCAGAATTGTACTCAATACTCCAAATGTGGCCTTACCACTGTCCTATATAGCCGTAACATGATGTCCCAATTCCTGTACTCAGTATTCTGACTGATGAAAGCAAGCATGCCAAATGCCTTCTTCACCATCCTGTCTACCTGTGATGCTACTTGCAAAGAAATATGTACCTGCACCCTAATTTCTCTCTGTTTGACATCACTCCTTAGGGCCCTACCATTAATTGTATAAGTCCTGCCCTTGCTTGTCTCACCAAAATGGAACACCTCACATTTATCTGAATTAAACTCCATTTGCCATTCCTCAGCCCACTAGACCAGTTGATCAAGATCCCATTGTACTTGATGATGGAGTGTCCACAACATTCACACTCTCTGAGTGAAGAAATTTCTCTTCATCTCATCTTAAATGATCACCCCCTTATCCTGATAGTGCCTTCTTGTTCTCGATTTCCCCAGTCATGGGAAACAACTTTAACAAGCCTTCCCTATCAATCCATTTTAGAACCCTTTAATGAGGTCACCTCTCATTCTTCTAAACTCCAGAGAATATAGACCCAAATAATTCAACCACTCATCAAATGAAAATGTTCCATTACAGGCACCAATGTAGTGACATTTCACTGTAATGCATATATATCCTTCCTTAAAGATGTAGAACAGCATTGCATTTAATATACCCATTGTGACTTCACCAAAGAATTGTACAATTGTAGCTGCAGCAAGATTTATTTAGTCTTGGACTTCAATTGCTTTGCAAAAAGGTTAACGTGGCATTTGCCTCCTGATTGCTTGCTCTATCTGCATACCAACTTCGTTTGTTTCTTGTACAATACATCCTAATCTCTTTGAACATGAATATTTACAAGTTATAAACATATTAAGCTATTCAGCCCCTTTAATGAAAGGGCTGTCATAGAACATAGAACATAGAAAAATACAGCGCAGTACAGGCCCTTTGGCCCTCGATGTTGCGCCGATCCAAACCCACCTAACCTACACCAGCCCACTATCCTCCATATGTCTATCCAATGCCCGTTTAAATGCCCATAAAGAGGGAGAGTCCACCACTGCTACTGGCAGGGCATTCCATGAACTCACGACTCGCTGAGTAAAGAATCTACCCCTAACTTCTGTCCTATACCTACCACCCCTTAATTTAAAGCTATGCCCCCTCCCAGATGCGGCCGCACCAGAGTCTTATACAACTGCAACATGACCTCAGTACTCCGGAACTCAATTCCTCTACCAATAAAAGTCAGTACGGCATATGCCTTCTTCACCGCACTATTTACCTGGGTGGCAACTGTCAGAGATCTGTGTACATGGATACCAAGATCCCTCTGCTCATCCACACGACCAAGTATCCGACCGTTAGCCCAGTACCCCATCTTTTTGTTACTCTTACCAAAGTGAATCACCTCACACTTACCTACATTGAACTCCATTTGCCACCTTTCTGCCCAGCTCTGCAGCTTATCTATATCCTGCTTTAACCTGACACATCCTTCCTCACTGTCAACATCTCCACCGACTTTCATATCATCCGCAAACTTGCTCACCCAACCTTCTAGCCCCTCCTCCAGGTTATTTATAAAAATGACAAACAGCAATGGTCCCAAAACAGATCCTTGCGGAACACCGCTAGTAACTGCACTCCAAGATGAACCTTTACCATCAACTACTACCCTCTGTCTTCTTCCAGCCATCTACCCAGTAGATGGACCATTCTACAGTAACTGGGAGCCACCAATAGGCCAACAATATTATGTTGTATGCTTCTTTGATGAGCACTAATGCTAATACTTTACTCCATAGTAGTTTATCTCCATTTTCACCAACTAATTCTTTCTCTTCACTTTTGCAGGTATTTGAGATACCCAAGAATTCACAAGGAAGAAGAGGCCTCAATTTGAGCCACCCCACACCAGCAGCACCTTGAAAAAGGAAGCCTGTGAACCCTCAGTGTATGCAGTGACAAGGTGTTCACACACCCTCTGCCAGTATAGAAACAATCACTGAGAGGAATATTGTAACTAGATTAGATTGAGGGCACAATTTGGGGAGTACAACTGGTTGACACATGTCCACAGCCAGAGGAAGGAGAAATGCCTCTGATACTGATGACGGAGACCAGGCAGACCTGATGGAGACCTGATAATGGAGACCTGATGACGGAGACCAGTCCCATGCAGACGACATGTCGGCTTTATTTGACATGGTCACCCTGCAAAGAGAGGCATGGAAATATCAGGCAGGTGGGCCAGAACAATGGAACAAAGATGGAGGAACCAATCCACATTCTCACTATTGTGGTGGCTGTACCCCCAAGAAAAGGGTGAATGGCCACCTTGGAGACCCAGTTGGAGCAGAGTGCTTGGTAGCTGTTCAATACGTGCTCAGACCTTCTCTCCATCACCTTAGCCGTGTGTGCTCAGCCTCAATCTCAAAGTGAGAGGGGATGAGTGATCTCAACCCTCCTCCAGGTGCTTCTGCCTCTCAAAGAGACAGGGTGGTGCTAGTATTGCTCAACCCTCACATATACCTAATTGGAGAGGTGGTGGAATTTGTGATGGCTTCACATATTTAGGAAGGAAAGATTAGTCCTATGTTTGGATTTCACAAGGTCAACTCACGTGCCCTGTTTTTCCCACTACAGAACCCCTGGATAAAACTGAAATTGTAGACTATTTCAACCACTGTCAAAGAGAATGCTCAGGCATAGCAAAAGTACAGGGTAGGACATGTACTCTGAAAGTTTGAAGGGATAGTGATGTAGAAATGCTCAAATTTTCAGGTAAAGTGACACCTTGTAATCCTCATGTAGGAGTTGACCTCTTGATGTGATTTATTTCTCTTTGCCACAAAGACCATTTTAATTAAAAAATCCAGGAGCAACTTGTAAAGGAAGTGTTTACTGTATCACAGCAGATATATTGCTAATGTTTGTTTAGGACAAGGATTGCGCAGGCAGTTAAGGGGTGTAGACATCAGGTCTACACTTGAAAGTGCTAAATATTTTATTACACAGTTATGAATAATGAAAATAAATAATCCAATACCAAAAATCCAAAGCACTCTGGATGCTGAAAGTCAGAAACAAAAAGAGAAATTGCTGGAAAAACTCAGCAAATCTGGTAGCATCTGTGGAGAGAAAGCAGGGTTAATATTTTGGGTCCATTGACCCTTCCTCAGAACTGACTGGCACTGGGAAGTTCCTGATGAAGGGCTCCTGCATGAAACGTTGATTCTCCTGCTCCTCAGATGTTGCATGACCTGCTGTGCTTTTCCAGCACCACACTCTTGACTCTGATCTCCAGCATCTGCCGTCCTCACTCTCTCCTGTCACTGGGAGTAGGTTGGTATTCATGTTAATGTTGGATGGGGGGGGTGGGGGCGGTGGGTGTGGAAGGAGTAAACAATAGGTTGAGATAGAACCTAGAACCTAGATAGAGAGACAACAACACTTGGGCAGACAAAGAAATTAGTAAAGGTCAGTCTGGGAGAATGCATAGCTGCTAATGGGGACAATTTGTAGCTGACAATTAATTGTTTGTGGTAGCAGCCCATCTGATGTCAAGGCCCGGATTGGGGTAAGAACATGGGAAAATTTGCTGAAGCGCTAAATTTATTAAACTCAATACTGAGTCCAGAAAACTGTAGGGACCCCAAGCAGAAAATGAGTTGCTGTTCTTCCAGCTTGCACTGAGCTTTATTGGAGTCATGTCTGAGACAGTGATGTGGCCAGGAAATACAGTCTTGTGTTGAAGTGGCAAGCAACTGGAAACTCAGGGTCATTTTTGTGAACAGAACTTGGTGCTCTGCAAAGCAGTCACCCAGTCTACACTTCATTTCCCCAATGTAGAGGAGACCTTGTGAGCAGTGAATCAGACTTCATGGCTATTCCTAGCTGAACTGGGTTTCAACTGTAGGCATCTCTTACAACAGTATCCACAGGAAAGCCAACCAGAACACATTGAACTTACATTTAAACTAGTAAACCTTCTTGTCCAATGACCTTGTTAGTTTGCTTCCTAAATCAATCATTAACCTTTCTGACAATGCAATTATTTCCTGACAAAAATTTGCTTACTCTTCAGTTTAGTTTTAAAGTCCAAATCTAATCACATGGTACATAAGCCACAAGACTTAATGAGGTCATGGTGAAAGACTTCTAAAGTGATTAGATGAAACATGTGTTTGGATTTGTAAAGAAACCAGGTTCAGATTTTAGAGGGGGAGAGAGAGAGTGAAAGAGAGAGAGAGAGAATTATGACACCTATCTGCATCTTATGTGTTTTTGGTTAAGTCCAATTTCCATTGAGATTTCTGGGGCCTTGCTGGTTTTCTTGGTCTATCTTACTAAATTCAGTGCATTCATTACCTACTCCACCCTAATTGGTTTCTTACACTTGATTTCTGCCTTATCTTACCATTGGCAGATCCCAGAACAACTCATCACTCAGCGGGTATCTTTAAAAGGTCACTGTATTTGAAGTTGCTCTGCTCAATGACAAACAGAGTTGAAACATGATGGAGAAGGTAAAGACCTCCAATAGCAATCTGGAGATTCTGGTGAATGAGGTTGTACAAAGGAGTGATATCCTCAACTTGGAGGACCAGCAGAGGAGTCTGCACCACCAAACTCTGCTAGTTTGGTGTGAGGTCACTACCCAGGTCATTGCTATCTCCAGAGTGCAAAAAAAAGCTAGTAATGCTGCAAGAAAGTCAATGACTTTCCCTGCTGCACCAGGGTAAATGCCACACTTTCTCTGCTGCCTCCAACTCACTCTATCTTGGCTCACTCATTCCATGAACGATCGTGATCTACTGCTTTCACTATTGCATACAACACCATTCTGGCTCACCCTTCACCAGGTCTCACACTGATAATCTGCATGCCCTGTGTGCTGCCTCTGCATGCCCTTTGGTTCACCTCACCACTTTTTCACCACATGCACCAGGACTAACAGACATGACACTCACTGTAATCTCATTTCTTCTGATGAAGGGCTTATGCCCAAAAAAATCGATTCTCCTCGGATGCTGACTGACCGACTGTGCTTTTCCAGCACCACACCCTCGACTCCATTCTCCCCCTTTGTTCATTACAGTACAGAACACCCCATAAAAGGGGAGAACGCGACTATATTGGTAGAAAGGTGCCCAACATTGATTTAGTTACTTTATTTACTTCTCTTGGATGATAAACCATTCTATTTATTGTTCAGACCAAAGCTGCAGCATTGCGTGCTTATGTTTCAGTGACAGACCACCTTGTTAATTAAGTAAAATAACACTATATGATTTATCAAGTCAGCTTTTAGTCTGGGATCAGAGTTGTCCTATAATAACATCAGCTGTGATCATAACTCAAAGGAGACAACACGTAAGCAGGGCAACATGATGCAGTAAGTCTAAAGCATCATCCAATATCAGTCCCAGGAACTGGACATGGTTAGTTGGCCACTAGGGAGGGTCAGCATCAGACACTTTATATCACTACTGTTCAAGGAGGGGTATATTACTCATACAGGTCTAGTGCAATTCTTCTGGAGAGTCACAATAAGTCAGTTGAAGTTCTGCACAGTCAAAAGTCTGGTCATACGTAAGTCAGGGTTGATTGTCTGAGTCAGTCAAGGCATGTGAGCCACAGTCAATCCTGGAAGCCAGCTCAATGAAAGTCAAGTCACATTTTAGTTTATCAGACTGCTGTTTTAGGCAAGTTGGAGAAGTCAGTTCTGGAGATTAAAAGCTTAGAATAGGAGGGGGAAGTCATGATGGTCATGACCACCTCATTGTGATGGGGGTGGAGGGGGGGGGGGCAGTGTAGCATGGTGAATGGCATGGCTAAGGACCAAAGGACCTGCAGAGGCAACACACGGGCCATGCAGACTATCAGCGTGCGGCATGGGGGAGGCTGGGCCAGGAATGGTGTTGCATGTAATAATGAAAGCAGGCCAGGGCTCAGGGGTTAATGTTGGGAGATGAAGTTGTAATTGAAAATTTGTGTGGAAAGATGGGAAACTTCAGTCCTGATGGGCTTGACAGAGAGTTCAAGAAAGAAAGGAACGTGGAGGTTTTGAGGGTTCGTTGATAAGCAGGTTGAGGTTGTGACTCACTGAGCCAAGAGTGACCTACTTTGCCCTCCATAACCATACAGATCATAAATGAACACTGGGAATGGTAAATAGCTGTGACCACACCCAGAAGGGATGGAGTAAATGTTTATTTTCTTTCACAGCATGTAGATTCTACTTGGGAACAATAGCAATTGCATTAATCAGGTACTTATCATTGCACACTGCATGTGAAATGCATGCAATGTGTGATTGTGTAGCTTGCAATTTTTATTGTCACAAACAATCTTGACTATATTATTAGTCACTGCAGATAGAACATAGTCATCACTGTAATAATCATGTGACCTTAAAAGTGGCACTTGTGAGCCACAATTTATAAAAACAAACCAAGATCTCACAGATTGCCCAAGGGGACAGAAGAGATTTCCTCTCACCTCGAACTTTAAGTACTCACCAAAATGCTCTTAAATGCAAATGCTGGCTTTCTTGGGTGATGTGGGAGGTAGGAAACAAGCAATCAGTAATCATACAGCATTATAATCCTTTCCCACACTTGTGCAATCCGGCTGTGCTTCATTAATTGAATAAAGATCCCTACATCAAAGATCTGTATAGAGGCATTCCATTACCATCGTGGTCAGAATTCTCCATGACCCATTGTATGGAGCAGTGTGTCAAACCATCAAGTGCAAGGTATGAATGATTATTGAGAGACAAAGGCTACCCTCTGTAATCATGCGTTCAATGAAGTTCCTTGTAGCAAGTTGTTATCTAAAGTTGGATCACATGGAATTGAAAGCAAACTACTGACCTGGTTAGGAAGTTGGCTGAGTGACAGGAGATAGGGAATGATTAAGGGTAGGTACTCAATATGTAGGATGTGATTAATAGCAGGGTTTTGCTTTCTGGTCCCAACTATTTATTAATTACTTAGATCTTAGGGTAAAGATTCAAGTTTGCCATTATCAATAACATGGGCAGCAATGTAATCTGTGTAAATGGAAGTAAAGTGATATTAAAAGATTATATGTGGATGGGCATTTGAGGCTCTGGACTGAAAAATGGTGACCATGGCAAGTGTATAGCAGGATGAGCTTCTTCAGTGAAACTAACAACAGAATTTGAATGGATTAACAATCTTAATTTTTTTTTAAAATTCCCGACAATGTGAAAACAGGCACTTTGGCCCAACAAGTCCACACCAAACCTTCAAAGAGTAACCCACCCAGACCCATTTCCCTCTGACTAATGCACCTGACACTATGGACAATTTAGCATGGCCAATTCACCTGGCCTGCACATCTTTGGACTATGGGAGGAAACCAGAGCACTCAAAGGAAACCCACACAGACACAGGGAGAATGTGCAAACTCCACACAGATAGTCACCCGAGACAGGAGTCAAACCCAGGTCCCTGGTACTGTGAGGCAACAGTGCTAACCACTAAGCTACCGTGCCACCAGGCTTTGTTTTGTGAAAGTAAGAGCTCTAATCATGGCCAGAAGAAAAACTGTTTTTTTAAAATTGTCTCTTCTCTCTGAGAATGCCATCAATGTTTGACAAGTGACTGCTAACTGCCTTGCAGGCACTTCACAACTCGAACATTTCACTTGCTGAGAGCTGTACTTCTTTGCTGCCAGCCTTCATCAAGGCATAGGAGCAACTAATGCAGCTCTAGTTTGCATCTCTGAAGTACAAAATGAGAAGCAGCATTACCACGTCTTTCTCAATGAAGCAGCTAGAAATGCATTACCAGTAGCTGATGATACATTGCCTTTCATGAAAGCCCACGCTCCACCACCACTATCCTCAATACTCCTCAGCATCCTCCCCACTCTCTGATTTTTTGCCAGGATGTGTGCTCTCTTTTGCAAGGAAAAGCAGAAGTTTAAGTGTTCGTAATGGCACATGCAAAGAAATGGGAAAAGAACCATTTATGGAGGGTCACTGAGAAAAGTGTGCAAGAGGGCAATAGGCTAAAGGCCAGTATATGTGTTGGATGTTTAAGAAATTTACGGTAGCACCACTGTGTTCTCAGGTGTGCTATGTAGGAGAATGCTTTGAAAGTCAGAATATGGAGCTCGGCAGCAGAAGGTTTTTGTCACTCCTGACATCCTGGGTCCTGATGATGCATTGCCCCAAGATTGGATAAACCACATTTTTGCTGCTGACTCCTCACCCATGTTCATGGAATCTCCTTAGTTAGAGGTTGTCCTCTTGTGTCTGCCCTTGGGAGAACCTGCCATACTTCAGTCCCTCAGATCCCACAGCAGGATCCTAAGCTTTGAGAGTTCATGGGAAGTCTTCCAGGCCACACTGTAGCTTGTACAACCTCATAGGTCCTCGTAGGCCCTGTGATTCTGTGTCATGCTCCTTTCATTAGAAATTCTTCCTTTGACAGATCCAGTGTTTCATCATTATTACCCTCCCTGATTATTTGGGGAACCTGGAGGTAGGGATATTAATGCCTTGGCACTGGGAAAAAGCATTGGACAAGTCTGTTAATTGGTGAATTGCATTCCCAACCTGTAAACAGTTTCATCATTCTGACAGGAACAAAATGGAAAAGATTCTGTCCATTCATTGTGTTTCTCACTCTACAGAAGCTGCTAGATCTGCTGAATATTTTCAGCATTTTCAGTTTTCTCACCAGTGAGTTTATTGAATATTGATTTGAAAAACTAATATTTTACAGAATTTTCAAAATGATTTATTTTGTTCTTCAATAAACATAGAATACATTACCAGCATTGAGATTTTTGATATTGCTGGATACATTAAGAATGTATATAAAAGAAGGCATTGGTCCTTGGTTTACCAACAACATTCCCAGCCTTCTTTCAATATTGCAGACAACATTATAAATGTGTTTAAGGTAAACTTCAATGTAATCAAATAAAACTTGATCACACTGAACCATCTCATGGATAGTAGCCGCAATGTCTGTGATTATGGATTCATATACATGCACCTTTCTAAAGATTAGATTTTGTATGATGATTTCATAATGATAGAACATAGAACATAGAACATAGAAAAATACAGGCCCTTTGGCCCTCGATGTTGCGCAGATCCAAGCCCACCTAACCTACACTAGCTCACTATCCTCCATATGCCTATCTAATGCCCGTTTAAATGCCCATAAAGAGGGAGAGTCTACCACTGGCAGGGCATTCCATGAACTCACGACTCGCTGAGTAAAGAATCTACCCCTAACATCTGTCCTATACCTACCACCCCTTAATTTAAAGCTCTGCCCCCTCGTAATAGCTAACTCCATACGTGGAAAAGGGTTCTCATGGTCAACCCTATCTAAACCCCAATCATCTTGTACACCTCTATCAAGTCACCCCAAACCTTCTTTTCTCCAATGAAAACAACCCCAAGTGCCTCAGCCTTTCCTCATACGATCTTCCAACCATACCAGGCAACATCCTCTGAACCCGTTCCATATAACCAGGAAATTTAGAGTCTCCTCAGATTAGGGCACTGTCTCTGTTCTGGCTGGTTAAATATATATAACCAGGAGATTTATAGTCTCCTCAGGTTTGGGTCCTGCCTCTGGGCTGGTTTGTGAATTATGTGAGCAGAAGGTTTTGAGTCTCCTCAGTTTAGGGCAGTGACTCTGTTCTGGCTGGTTAAATAAATATATTTATCCAGGAGATTTAGAGTCTCCTCAGCTAAGGACACTGCCTCTGGGCTA
>NC_057719.1:59903409-59907211 GCF_004010195.1 Chiloscyllium plagiosum
AGAAGGGCTTATGCCCGAAACGTCGATTCTCCTGTTCCCTGGATGCTGCCTGACCTGCTGCGCTTTTCCAGCAACACATTTTCAGCTCTGATCTCCAGCATCTGCAGTCCTCACTTTCTCCTCCTATTTTATCGTAAAGCCCAGCAGAGAAAGTTTTGTCACTTTTTAACTTGGTTAGTAGACTTTTCTAATACTATTGACAAACATTGCGATTGTGTTCAAGAAAGGGTAAATATTTCTTTTGTTTAAGCACTGGAAAATACATATTTTCATGTCAACAATTCAGACGATGTCTTATTCATTAACATTCAGTCATTTACAGCAACTTTTTTAACCCAAAGTTCATATTCCAGAAAGCATGATATCTCTTGCTAAATTGCTGCCAACAAAACTTTCAAGGAAAGCAGAGTCCACTATGCAGGATCATAACTAAGTGGTAACAAACTGAATACATGCAGGTAAGAACATAAACATGCATCTGATTTGTTTTCCAAACAATATGGCTGATTTTCTGGAATCTTGCATGACAATGTTACATGAAATAAAGGAGACCAATAGCTCTTTGGTTTTCAGGCATTTACGAATGAAATCTTCTTTGGTATCTGCTCCATTGTGAAAAAAACACTTTATTGCTGAAGTGTCAATTTATCCTCTTCAGCAAAGACGTTTAAGCTAAGCATCATGAAGTGGAGGACCCAATCAAAGCAACACAAGAAAGAACAGGTGGTTGATCATCTCAGCATGGCATAGGTCCAAGGGAAGAGGAGTTTCTATCCAAAAAGAGCTACCTGGCAATATGCCACTTACCCTTAATTATGCAGATGGGTGATGCATATAATTTTACACATGGCCTCACAGACCAGTTGCACATTCTGGCACCATTTTTGGAAAGGCACTTTCATTACAAAGCAGGTGCTATGAGAACATGTACAACATCAACTGGACTCAGAACGTTCAGTACTAAACTAGACATGTGATGTAAGTTCCATTTGTCTTGCTATTGCTACTACATTGACTGGTAGAAACTAGATATCAGGACATACTTACCTGACAAGTGCATCTGTCAGTGAGATGGCAATCGAAACATGGATGTTTGTCTCTAGTAATGCCTCAAATGAAATTGTGCCAAAATGTTACTGCCTGTTACACAAGCTTTTGCATTTACCCACATATCATGATAGTTTTGGGGCTGTCATTAAACCTAGACTTCGGATTCTGTCTGTTTTACTTCAGCATATGTTTCTGAGGGTTCTGCCATGGACATCCATTGAATTGGTCCACATTTATGGGTAACGTATGGCAGTAATTTGTCATTACCTTCCGCAATGTGGCTGACCAGGAAACATGTTGAACGAGGGAATGAACTGGTTTCAGAGGACCCTAATGGCTGAAAATGCTGTTAACTGAAGGAATATAGCATGTAAGCAAGTATGTTGGATAAACAAATCAACACGAATGTGAAAAGTGATGCAGGAGTAAAAGCAGAAATTATTTAAATTTGCATAAAATTTCAATTCAAAATCATCAAAATTCTGTGAATAGGGTGCAATGATATCAGTGAATGATTATTGGCAATGTTCAGCAAATACCCTGCAGAAAGTATTGTTATTAAAATTACAGCTTTAAAAACAAAACCATATTAATCTCATAATTAAATCCAAGATAACCAGTGAATATGAGCATCCTTAGAATAACAATGCTTGTCTGGGTGCAAAGTGGCCTTAGAAAATGACACAAACTTAGAGGTTGCCAATCGTTTGGCAGATCTCCTCTGAGTATTGAGTTGTTCTAGAAATGGTTTGTGGTATGATAGGGCTGGAATTTTATTTGAAGGGCAGAACACATAGTTAATGTGGTGCATTTGGTAAGATATGGTTAGAAATCTCACTAGAACGCCCGAAAATCCAGCGCAACTCACACTTAGCCAAAAAGAACATAAGATTCAGTCCCGTGATTCTACCATGAAAATCTGGTGAGGCAGAGGTCTCAAGCAAATCTGCAGATAATGGGGCATAAAAGGTAAGCATACTTTAAAGGTGAGCAAATTAGGTATTTTAAAACCCTCCTTGTTACTGTTTTTTTCACTCGTTGTTGCTAAAGTATATCCAACCAGCAAATAATGTAATCATCTCAGGATCGAAGTTAATCTTCTTAAGACTGAGGAGCCTGAGATGCGATTGCGATGGATGTCCACAGAACTGTCAATTCATGTTGTCATTGTCAGTGACTGGGGATACTTCTGTAGCTGTGCCACCTTTGATCCAATACAGATTTTTTCAGAAAGCAAGAGTCATAGTGAGGCTCCGAAGTGTGGTAAACTTCCATTACAGCCATACAGGTAGGGAAACCCTCCAGTATAGCAGGGAAGCACAATGGAACTGCCATTACCACAGGGTAAAAATCTGCAGAGAAGATAAAATACCTAATCACATTAGAGAGCTGTGGCATTAGAAAGAGTATTGCCAGGAGAGATTTAATTTCAGAAATGTGCTATGTAGAACATAAAATTGTACATCCTGGAGAAGACAATTAGTCAGATAATTTTAAACTGGATAATAAGTTAGAAACTGATCAAGGAAAAGCACTTCTGTACACAATTAAGAGTATAGTGGTTGATGTTATTGCTCGCCACCAGCTAAATGAAACATGAGACAAAATCGAATAGGTTTTGAAAGCCTTTGACGATTCTCTCCTTGCATCATCATTTTGGACAAATGGTAATGTGCCATAATGTACTCTTGCTACTTTTGATAATACTCAAAATTTGCTTGAGAGGACATTCTCAGCCTCTTATTTGTATGTACTTCATGTGGGATTCAGGCTCTGTGGTGTATCACCCGCATGGGGGTCGAGGTCAATGAGATTTGTAGGGACCATGTGATAGGTAACACTTGTTGCTTCAGTAGCCACCTCCTTGCAACTCACTCCTACACCTTTTTCTAGGGATGGAATAGGCATTCTGACTGGATGGCATCCCTGGAATCACAACATACAGGTAACTCCAAGATTCTTCATTACTTTCCAACAACACTTCATTTGGGCGTTTCAGATTTTGCAATACCACTTCTTGCCTCCACACCATCCGCTAAACTTTTGGCCATCAGCAACTCCCTTCTTTAAACCACTTTCCGAGGCTCCCACTAGCTACTGGTTCAATGACATAGCGGTGGCCACCTGTGTTAAGCTGCTTGATGGCTCTGTAGAATTTGGGATCACAGCCACTTGTATCTTATTCCAACACCTGATATTCTGATTTTGGTGGAATACCCTTGTACAGATTGGAAGATTAATTTGTCAGCTTTGCAATTTTGTAACTCTCTTCTTTTCGGTGTTCCTGTCTTGGGCATCTTGGATGACATCTTAAACATTTGGTTTAGCGTCCTGTGATGCTCCACTAAGCGACCTGACCATCACCATCAGAAAATGTAATAAGCCCAAGAAAATGGTCCATGAAAAGGGCTGCAACTCAGACAAAGAAGAGATTGAGTGGAGAGTAGCCTATGGTGAAGTGTGGAGTGCTATTACAGGGTAACCTCGATTATCCGAATGTGATGGGCGCGCACTATTTCGTTCGGATAATCGATTATTCGGTTAATCAATTAAATGCCTTTCTTCTGGGGCTCAGAGTTTTTAAAGTCTGCTCTTTGTTCAGGAGACTGCAGAAACACACAGCGTGCGAGGCCCCACCCCCAATCCCCCGCCGCCAATGCCATCTGACACCACCCCTGCCCCCAAAACCGCTGCCCCGCCCCCAACCCTGTGCAACACCACCCCTTCCCTGAAACACCGCCCCACTGCCCCC
>NC_057719.1:59908123-59927493 GCF_004010195.1 Chiloscyllium plagiosum
ACTTCCCCCCCACCCCAAACTCCGTCCAACACCACCCCCCTGCCTGCCCCCCCAACCCCATACACACCCGCCCCTCTCCAGGGCAGCTGGACTGGACACCAACATCAAGATTGCTGCAGTTGCCTTTGTGGGAAGTCTCCAAATAGCACGCACACACACACATTTCACTGCAACTTTTTGACAGGTTCCACCTTTACCCTGTACAGGACAATGTTGAAGAGATTACGTGGGGAAGGGGAGTTTAGGGTACATCCCTGTCTAGAACTCTAGGGAAAGTTCGGGGAGAGAGAGAGGGCGGGAGGTCAGTCATTTGGGGATGGTGCCTCTTTAATAACTGTAAACAAAAGACGTGATCACTGTTGGAAACACGTCTTTGATGTAATTTTCCATCGGGACCTGGAGATCGCCTTTGGATAACCTGATTTTTGGATAATTGGTATTTGCATAATCAAGGTTCCTCTGTATATGCATAAACTAATTCCATAAAGTACTGATGCCTTTTTTCTTCTCTCTGCATGAAAGGTTCACAAACAATCAGTCAGAATATTGTTGAACTGTTCACTAACCTCAGGATGATAGGGGGTAGTGCAGTTCTTGGCAATGCCACAAACTTGCAAAGCTCTTGTGATATCTCGTATTCAAGTTACATCCCTGATCACTGTGGATCTGACATAAGAACAGCAAATGGGACCAACCTTTCCTGTACTAACTCTCTGGCTGCAGTTAAGATCTTTTGTTCATTGGTGGGAATGGGTTGTGTGAACTTGGTGAAGACATAGGTGAGTATGAGAATATTCCTAGTCCAATTGTCTAAGGTTAAGGATAGTAAAATCCACTGCAAGGATCTCTTTTGGCAACCAGGCTGCACTTCAGGGCTCAAGTCACTTCCCTGTTTCAGACAAAGTACACCTCACAATTTTGATACAAGTTATCGATATCAGCAGCCATTCCAGCCAGTAACACTGCTGTCTTGTCAGCGTAATCATCTTTTCCATTGGTTGGTCAACTACAAAGAGTCATGAATCACTAACAACACCAGATGCTTGGAGCAATCAGGAAAAAGTATTTGGTACATCTCTCTCACATTGCCATGAACCAGCTATAAAGGACTCCAACTGCCTCCCTGGTGCGCTATTCGTGCCTCAACAGTTTCAGTACCCGCTTGGATATCCACTTGATGTCAGGCTGATAATTGCTGGACCCCCTGTTAGTGGTGCAGTTTACTGATATTCACAACAATCAGTAGTTTAAGGTTCACCTTTGGAAGTAAATGACAACGGTTAACCATACCTGGTTGTATTTCTTTGGACCCAGTTTCAGTTTTCATCATAAGTGCATTGGTGACATTCTACTGAATCTTAATTTGACTGTCATAAAGAATTAGGTTGGAATGCTGTCCAAGACTTGGAATTTGGACATAATGCCCACCGAAGTCTCTTCCGAGTGGGAAGGGATGGGTTCCCTCTTTTGGTCAGTTTTCAAATAAGGGCATTAGCATTTGAATCATCTTTACCTGACCTTTGACAGATCAGCAGGTGAAACTCTGCAACGTCAGCAACTCATTGTTGCTTCAAGCTTGGTGGACATTTGAAAATAGTGGATTGGGGTGTTTGTAAATATTTAAAACTCTGTATCAATCATAATGTCCCTGTGGTCTGGGAACTGAAAACTAGCAGTTAGTGCTTCACACCAGAGTAAATTTGCATATTTCTTTCATTTCTAATGAGACTCCAGCTCATGGGCCATATTCATTCTTTTCTGTCCTAGAATCTGTTACAGCTCCTCTGCCATGAAAACTGGCACGGTTTCCAGATGAAAGTGAAATGGAAATCTAGATAGTCAAGGACAAATAAGGAGACAAGCATTGGCTTGAAAGTGCAAAACGAGTCTTCAAGTACTCGGGTTCAATTTCTTGTGATGCTCCGTGAGGTATCTATGTGGAGTTCCTCAGCATTCTCTAGTTTCTTCAACAAATAATGGATCGGGGCAGCCAACTGTGCACAGCTCTGTACAAAGCCCCTATATTAACTCGCTAGATCATGGAACTCATACAGTTCCCCCTTTGTGTTAGGTTGGGCAACCCCTACACCACTCCGACTTTCTAATCAAAATGAATAATGCTTTCCTTGGTAAAGAAGTGCCCAAAGTCCTGTGCTTTTGTACAAAAAAGGGAGCACTTCTCTGGTTGTCCTTCCAAGTTAAACTTCAATAACTAAGCTGAGATGATGTTAAGTCTTTCAAGGATCTCCCCACACAAAGAGGGACCAGAAATTAAGGCCACAAATAGCTTTATTTTTCACTTGAATTAGACGGCAGGACCATTAAAAAGTCAAAAAGACATTCTTGTGTATTTGTAAATATCCCCGATGCTCATTCAGAATGCTTTCTTTTCAATGTTTTGCTCTGTGTTGGGTAGCTGGCTATAACTTTGGACCAAATTGAGACTGCAGAAATACTTTGCACCTGTGAGAACTTTTAATGTTTCCTCTAACCTAGATAGATGGTAAACATCCTGAAGAGTCTTTGTGTTAAGTGCATGGCAATTAACAGAGATCCTCGATTTTCCAACTTTATACCTAACAAGGTTTGTGCAGGATGTACATAAACTTGACAACTCTTGTGACATCTCACTCTAAAAACTTCTGCATGTATTCCCAGGCTTTCTCCCAAAGTGTGGCGGATCCGGCAGTGAGGAATCTTTACCAGGTGGTCAACTTTAGTCACAATCTGTGGCTCACAAGGGCACAATATTTGATGTCACTACCATCTTTGCTGAAGTTTGTCCCATATTTGGTGCAAGTAGAAACAAGATCCTTTGGGTCTCCTGCAACTTGATACTGAAATGACATTAGAGATGTCTTCCCAGGTCAGTCTATTCTCCACAGTAGTGACAGGTTTAAAGACATCCATGGGCATTCTTGATGGAGATAAATATCTTTGTCATTGAGATTGGTCATCTATGTAGGTGTCCTACCCTTTTTTCCCTACAATGACAAGGATGATTCTCAGAGCTAAATCAAGTGGAAGCTTCACCACATGTGACACATGATGCTCTAGCAAGACTTGATGTCAACAATTGAAGACAGCTGGCAGCAATCCTTAAGAAGAGTGATTATTTGGGTGGATAAAAGAACAGCCTGATTACCAGCTACTCAAGAGTTCTAAAGGCCTGTGCAGGCTGATTCACCTTGTGTAAGTGGAGCAAAGATTCCTCAAACCCTCTGCTGACCTAGCAGTGTGCTGCTCATACCAACCACTATACATGCATTCTAAGGACTCCACGTAATGAGTATTCTCAACTTCCTTACTTCAGCCGGAGTATTGATGCAGTCATGAATTACTAGAAACTCCAAGTTATGAAAAGTGTGACAGAGGATGGATAGGGAGATCTTGATGCTGCCATGAAAAGGGACGTCCAAACCCTGCAATGATGTGGAAATGCTGGTGTTGGACTGGGGTGGACAAAGTTAAAAATCACACAACACCAGGTATAGCCAAACAGGTTTATTTGGAAGCACTAGCTTTCAGAGTGGTGCTCCTTCATCAGGTGGTTGTCTCTGCAAAGCAGTTACCTGGGGGAAGAGACGTCAACCAACTCACATCCCTAAGCTGGATGCTCTTTGAAAAACTGGCCACTAACAGGTGACACCTCTGAGACAATCAGAATTGATGCTTGCAAAATCTCACACTCAGTGCAGGCCATTTTAACATCTAGTCAGAAGGAAAGACCATTGGACTAGATAGGGTCTCCTTACCTGATAGTCGTGGTGGTTGTCAGCAGTCTAGTTTGAAGTGCCCAGCTCTGCCACAATACCACCATCTCTTTGGAGTATCCTTTGAGTGGAATAAGCCATTAGGCTTACCATGTAGTTAGCACATTAAGGAATGGATCTGTGCTTGCTGCGCAGCAATGGTTTCTGCTTACCAGAGGTCTATAGCCCGGCCTGGACTAACAACCATGACCACAAATGATAATTATAAATGAATGATATACTCTGCAGTGAGTAGGACAGACACCACTTATTGAAAGTCCTTGCAATGTGATTCAAAAGAGGAAGTTCACTTGCATAACTTTTAAATACTTAATGCAATTATTGTAAGATAAGTAGGTCATTTCCAGAAAATGTGCTCCTGTAGCACACAGCCACAAAAAAGCAAAATAATGAAGATTTATTCATGTGGAGATAAACGAGTTTTCAGTAGAAGTACCCAAAGTTTTCTTAAGGAAAATCAGTAATTGGACCAAGCGTTTATGACAATAAGCTTCTCACAAATTTCAAGTTAGACATGGGAGCAGCTGTCATAGTATTGTCAGATAGAAAGCACCACTTATGGTCAGCAGAAGTTTTGCTGCATGGTCCAGCGGGGCATTGCATATAACAGTAAAGATATGCTTAAAGCAACTTTCCATCATAAGGGACACCAAATACAGAAATGAAAAATGTGGTGCTGGAAAAACACAGCAGGACAGGCAGAATCCGAGGAGCAGGAAAATCAATGTTTCGGGCATAAGCCCTTCTTCAAGGGAAGTCTTTATGTACTTCTTAACAAATAATTCTGTTATGAGTAGAAGAGTGTGTGAACACCTCAATCTCATTCAAAAGGTAGAAGAGGTTAAACAATAAGAGAGCAAGGAAAAATTAATAGAAAATTTCACTGGATTCAGTAAGTTCATGGCAGAACCTAAACAAAAAAAAGAGGATCTCCTGAGGTTAGTTTAGTCGGAAAGAAAAATTTGCTTTTTGCTGTCAAAGAGCTGGCAAGAGGTAACAATAGTAGTTATTCCACTGTGATCAAAACTGAAGAGGGTTCATATTCCAAGTTCCAACAAAATTCAAATTGAAATACAAGCAAAAAGACATTGTCTACACCACTCAAGAGGATGTATAATGATAGACAGACAATAAAAACACCTGCATAACTTGAGTCAGATTGCAAAACTACACATTTAACAACTATACATTGCAAATTCACATCAGATGTAAATTGTTGAAGTGATTAAGTAGAAAAAAAGTTCAATTTCCAAAGAAGAATCCCCAATAACAATAACATATATCAGATGTGAATCTCCAAGCAACACAATTCAGGATGTGAACAAACCCGTTTCCCTAATAATTCGACTGCTGAAGGGGAAAGAGAAGGAAGCTCACATGCACAAATAGTGCACAGCTTTTAAAACTGAATGCATTTATTGTACGTCATGTATTGTAGATCATTTCCAGAAAATGTGCTCCAGCAGCAGCCACAAAAAAAACCAAAAGAATGCAAACGTACTCACATGGAGATAAATGAGTCTCAGTAGAAGATGTACCCAAAATTTTCTTTGGGAAAATTAGTGATTCTGAAAAAAATATTCACCAAGTCGAAGTAACAAGTCTACATTCTCCAGCCCAGATCAGACAGATTAAAAGCCAAATTTTACTGACAGAAATTGTGATCGATACAACTCCATGGAAAACATGTCCAAAAGGACAAACAATGAGCAAAGATCTAAGATACTACAAAGAACAAAATGCCAGCCATAGAGGTGTCCACACTGATAGCTATTAACGTCAGGTCCTGGGGGTTCCTTAATGGTCTGTCACTTTTAAATAACTTTGAATGCTCTCCAAATATTTTAGAATTTTCTAATCCCCCTCCATGACATTCTCATTTAGTTATCTCTACTGTTTTAAATTTCATCCACTCAAATTTTCTCTTCCAGCAGCTATACCATTCCTAATCTCATCTGAGCTTTCATGTGGAGTCGTGAATTATTATGCAGATTATGTCTGACATAATATGGTGTTTAATTAGTATGTAAATTTAAGGCATGTTTTACAGCAAAGCAAATCAAGCTAGTAACTTAAGCAAGCAATGACTCCATTTTATGCTATAAGGCAGTATTTGTGAAGTACACAATAAACGTATGAAACTGAGTAGAGAGAAAGGCCAACCAGTTTTAAATACAAGCATTATTTATTTTTGTTCTGTTTAACCATAAAGGCAATTTTGATCAACACTCTAGCTGTACAAGCAATCATCTTGAAACACCAGTCATGAACTTTCAGAGATTGACATATTATAGTAAGTAGGTCCTTGTCTCAATCAACACCATTCACTTTATATCTTTGCATGAGGAACACATCTTGGCATTAGTCTTCTTATGTGCATAACACTACCTTTATTTATTATTAGCTATGTCTGCCAGATATGGATACAGGCCAGGAAGAGTAAATCAGATAGCAGCTGAAAGTTCTGTAGAGGCATGTTTGGAAGATAGGATCGAGACAGAATTTGGAAATGAGGATGTCAGCAGCCTGATGTGCACCTCTATCTGAGCAACTTTGCAGAGACAAACCAACAGCTCTAAGTGGCTATTTTGAATATTTAAGTGCTCAACTATGGATAGCTTGGGGACATGATCAGGATCATCTTCAAGAAAGATCTTCCAGCATAATCTAAGGATGACGTTACTCTGTGCACTGGGATCTAACTTAACTTCATACTTATGGCTGTGGGATTGTTTCTCATTTTCTCCTAGATCTGAATAATTTTTTTTCTTCTGGAAATTGTCACATCAAGAGATTGCATGCATCTGCATGGATCCTATGAATATTATTTCCTCAAACTTATCATCATCCTCCAGGGTCATACAGTCTCAGAGGTCCACAGCATGAAAACAGGCCCTTCAGCCCAACTTGCCCGTGCCGCCAAGTTTTCACAAATTAAATTAGTCCCAGTTGCCTGTGTTTGGTCCATATTTTTCCATTCTGATTCCGTCCATGTACCTGTCTAAATGTTTTAGAAATGACAAAATTGTATTCGCTTCCACCACTACTTCTGGCAGCCTGTTCCAAACATTCACCCTCTCTGTGTGAACAAATTGCCCCTCTAGACCCTTTTTTAACTCTTCTCTCTCACCTTATACCTATGCCTTCTCGTTTTAGACTCCCTTACCATGGAGAAAAGCTGCTGGCTATGTATCTTATCTCTGCCTCTCATTATTTTATGTACCTCTGTAAGGTCACTCCTGAGTCTCCTATGCTCCAGGGAAAAAAGCCCCAACCTATCCAACCTCACCTTATAACTCAAACCTTCCCCTCCACGTGACATCCTAGTAAGTCATTTCTATACTCTTTCCAATTTAATATTATCCTTTCTATAGTAGAGCAACCAGGACTGCATGCAGTATTCCAAATGTGGCCTCACCAATGCTTTATACAGCTGCGACAAGTTGTCCCATCTCCTATACTCAAGACTCTGACTGATGAAAGCTAGCATGCCAGAAAGCTTTTTCACAACCCTGTCTACCTGTGACTCCCCTTTCAAAGTATTATATACTCCAACATTACTTTCTTTTATAACACTCCCCAAGGACCTACCATTGAGTGTGCAAGTCCTAAACTGGTTTTGCTTTACCAAAATTCAACATCTTGCAGTTATCTAAAGTAAATCCATCTGCCATTCCTCAGCTTACTGGCCCAGTTGATCCAGATCTCACTGACTTCCCAGATAACCTTCTTCACTGTCCATGATATCACAAATTTTTGTTTCCATGCAAACTCACTGACCATACTTCTTAAATTCTCATCCAAATCATTTATATAATTGACAAGTAACAGTAGACCCAGTACCGATCCCTGTGGCACACTGCTAGTCATCAGCCTTCAGTCTGAAAAACACCCTCTACACCACCCTCTTTATTTTACCGTCAAGCCAATTTTGTATCCAATTGGCTAGCTCTCCCTGGATCCTGTGAGATTTAACCTAACTCAACAATGGAGTGGAGAGTGTCAAGCTCCTGGGAGTGGTCATCCACAACAAGCTTTCTTGGACTTTTCATATATATGCACTGGTTACAAAGGCCCAACAATGTCTCTTCTTCCTCAGGCAGCTGAGGAAATTTAGCACGACGGCGAATACCCTTGCCAACTTTTATAGTTGTGCCATTGAGAGCATTCTGTCTGGATGTATCACTACCTAGTATGGCAACTGCACCATTCAAGATTGGAGATGGTTATAGAGAGTGGTGAACTCGGCCCGGACAATCACAAAGGCCAACTTCCCATTTATTAAATCCATCTACCAGGCCCACTGTCAAGGAAAGGACGCCAGCTTTCTCAAAGATCCATTCCACCCTGGCAATATTTTTTACAACCTCTACAATAGGGGAGAAGGTACAGAAACCTGAACACACGCACCAGCTGGTTTCCAAATAGTTTCTACCCTACTGTTGTTAGAATACTGAATGGACTCACAAACTCTTCACATTCACTTGTACCTGTGTTTTTGTTTTTGCCGTTGTTTACCTATTAGTTACTTATCTATGCTACTTAACTCTGTGATCTGCCTGTATTGCTCGCAAGACAAAGCTTTTCACTGTGTTTTGGTACACTTGACAATAAATTCAATTCAATTCAATGTGGTACCTTGTTAAAGGCCTTGCTAAAGTCCATGTAAACAACATCTACAGCATTGCCCTCATCTACTTTTTTGGTCACCCTTTCAAAAAACTCAATCAAATTTGTGAGACATGATTCCCCACGCACAAAGCCATGCTGCCTATCCCAAATGAGTGCTTGCCTCTCCAAATGCTTGTAGATCCTGTTTCTCATATTCCCATCTAACAACTAAGGCTCACTGGTCTATAGTTCCTAAGCATTTCCTGCAGCCTTTTTTTAAGTAATGGCACAACATTAATCACCCCTCAATCTTTGGGCACTTCACCCATGGCTGTCGATGCTACAAATAGCTGCGTAGGGGCCATGCAATTTCCTCCCGAGCCTCCCACAAAGTCCTGGGATACACTCCATCAGGTCCTGGGGACCTATTTCCCTTAATGCATTTTAAGACTTCTAGCACTTCCTCTTCTGAAATTTGGACTCTCTTCAAGGCATCCCTATTTATTTCCTCAAATTCCCGAGCATGCATACCTTTATGGATGGTAAATACTGATGAGAGATATTCATTTAGAATCTCACCCATCTCTTGTGGCTCCGTACATAGATAAAACATGGAACATAGAACGTTACAGCACAGTGCAGGCCCTTCGGCCCTCGATGTTGCACCAACCTATGAAATTAATCTGATGCCCATCTAACCTCACCATTCCATTATTATCCATATGTATGTCCAATGCCCATTTAAATGCCCTTAACATCCCCGAGTCTACTACTGTTGCAGGCAAGCTGTTCCACCCCCCCTATTACTCTCTGAGTAAAGAAACTACCCCTGATATCTGTCCTAAATCTATCACCCCTCAATTTAAAGCTATGTCCCCTCGTGTTAGCTTTCACCATCCGAGGAAAAAGGCTCTCACTGTCCACCCTATCTAACCCTCTGATTATCTTATACATCTCGATTAAGTCACCTCTCAACCTTCTTCTCTCCATCGAAAACAGTTCCCTCAGTCTTTCCTCGTAAGACCCTCCTTCCATACCAGGCAACATCCTTGTAAGACTCCTCTGAACTCTTTCCAAAGCTTCCACATCCTTCCAATAATGTGGTGACCAGAACTGTACGCAATACTCCAGATGTGGCCTTACCATAAGACCATAAGACCATAAGACATAGGAGCGGAAGTAAGGCCATTCGGCCCATTGAGTCCACTCTGCCATTTAATCATGGCTGATGGGCATTTCAACTCCACTTACCCGCATTGTCCCCATAGCTCTTAATTCCATGTGACATCAAGAATTTATCAATTTCTGCCTTGAAGACATTTAGCATCCCAGCCTCCACTGCACAAATGTGAGCTAGTTAAGTTTCAAAGGGCTTGTTCTTTTAAGTTTTTACTTGATTTATGCTGTACGATTTTGGCAGAAGGTAAGAGTATTCAAGTATTGTAGTTTCTCTCATATCCAATCTTTACTTGAATGTATCAATTTTTTGAAACACATTTTTAAAATTTTTGTTTATTTTACTCTTTGGTTCCTACCAGTTCACATCTTCACAGTGACCAGATGAATTCTTGCAAGTTGGCATCACATACCTACTGTTCTTTTTCAGCACAGCCTATTTAGACCATAAGACATAGGAGTGGAAGTAAGGCCATTCGGCCTATTGAGTCCACTCCGCCATTTAATCATGGCCAACGGACATTTCAACTCCACTTACCCGCACTCTCCCCGTAGCCCTTAATTCCTTGCAAGATCGAGAATTTATCAATCTCTGCCTTGAAGACATTTAATGTCCCGGTCTCCACTACACTCCACGGCAATAAATTCCATAGGCCCACCACTCTCTGGCTGAAAAAATGTCCCCTCATTTCCATTCTAAATTTACCCCCTTTAATTCTCCGGCTGTGCCCACGGGTCCTAGTCTCCCTACCTCATGGAAACAACTTCCCAGCGGCCACCCTTTCTAAGCCACACATTATCTTGTAAGTTTCTATTAAATCTCCCCTCAACCTTCTAAACTCTAATGAATACAATCCTAGGATCCTCAACCGTTTATCGTTTGTTAGGCTTACCATTCCAGGGATCATACGTGTGAATCTCTGCTGGACACGCTGCAGTGTCAGTATCTCCTTCCTGAAGTGTTGGGCCCAAAATTGGACACAGTATTCTAAATGGTGCCTAACTAAAGCTTTATAAAATCTCAGAAGCACATCGCTGCTTTTGTATTCCAACCCTCTTGAGATAAATGACAAAATTACGTTCGCTTTCTTAATCACTGACACAACCTATAAGTTAACCTTTAGACAATCCTGGATTAGCACTCCCACATCCCTTTATACTTTGGCTTTATGAATTTTCTCACCGTTTAGAAAATAGTCCATGCCTGTATTCTTTTCTCCAAAGTGCAAGACCTCGAATTTGCTCACGTTGAATTTCATCAGCCATTTCCTACACCACTCTCCTAAACTGTTTAAATCTTTTTGCAGCCTCCCCACCTCCTCAGTACTACCTGCCTGTCCACCTAACTTTGTATCAATGGCAAACTTTGCCAGAATGCCCCAGTCCCTTGATCCAGATCATTTATATATAAAGTGAACAGCTGGGGCCCTAACACTGAACCATGTGGGACACCGCTTGTCACCAACTGCCATTTCGAAAAAGAACCTTTTATCCCAACTCTCTGCCTTCTGTCGGACAGCCAATCCTCAATCCGTGCCAGTAGCTCACCTCTAACACCATGGGCCCTCACCTTACTTAGCAGCCTCTCATGAGACACCTTATCAAAGCCCTTTTGGAAGTCTAGATAAATGACATGCACTGGGTTTCCCTGGTCTAACCTATTTATTATCTCTTCAAAGAATTCTAACAGGTTTGTCAGGCATGACCTCCCCTTACTAAATCCACGCTGACTTGCTCTAATCTGACTCTGAACTTCCAAGAATTTAGAAATCTCATCCTTAACAATGGATTCAAGAATTTTACCAACAACCGAGGTTAGGCTAATCGGCCTATAATTTTCCATCTTTTGTCTTGATCCTTTCTTGAACAAGAGGGTTACAACAGCAATTTTTCAATCATGTGGGACTTTTCCTGACTCCAGTGACTTTTGAACGATCACAACCAACGCCTCTGCTATTTCCTCAGCCACGTCTCTCAGAACTCTAGAATGTAGCCCCTCGGAGGTCAGGAGATTAATACATTTTTAGACCTTTTAGCTTGTGTAGCACTTCCTCTTCTGTAATAGCTACTATACTCAACTCTACCCCCGACTCTCCTTAATTGTTGGGATATTTCTCATGTCTTCCATTGTGAAGACTGACCCAAAGTACTTTTTAAGTTCTTCAGCTATTTCCTTGTCTCCAACACTAGCCTTCCTGCAAGAATTTGGAGCAGCCCAATGTCTACTTTTGCCTCTTGTTTGTTTCTTATATATTGAAAGAAACTTCTACTATCATTTCTAATATTACTGGCTAGTCTACCTTCATAATTGAGACTCTCTTTAATTTCTTACTTTGTTATCCTGTGTTTGTTTTTGTCGTCTTCCCAATCTTCTGATCTCCCAGTGCTCTTGGCCAATTTATAGGATCTCTCTTTTCCTTTGATACGTTTCCTGAATTCCTTTGTCAGCCATGGCTGCCTAGTTCCCCACACCCCAATAATTCCTCCCACGATAGTCATTCTTTTCTTTGGGATGAACCTCTGTACTGTGTCCTCAATTACACACAGAAACTTCTGCCATTGTTGCTGTACTGTCTTCCCCACGAGGCTCTGCTTCCAGTCGACTTTCGTTAGTTCCTCATGATCACTGTGCCCTTGCCTTTCTGACATGCCCGATCTATTTCCCGGTACATCTTGCGCCCCTGGTCCTGACCACTGTTAGGAGGTCTGCACATAACTCCCACTATGGTTTTTTTTGCCTTTGTGGTTCCTCAATTCCACCCACTTAGACTCCACATCATCCGACGCTATGTCATTCAGTGCCATAGATTTAATTTTGTTCTTAACTAACAAGGCCACCTCGTCCCCTCTGCCCACCTCCCTGTCTTTACCAGTGTCTTGTACAGCTGAAGCATGACCTCGTGGCTCCAAAACTCAATCCCCACACAAATAAAAGCTAGCACACCTAATGCCTTCTTATCAACCTGGGTGGCAACTTTCAGGGATTTATGCACCTGGAAACCGAGATCTCTCTGTTCATCTACACAGCCAAGAATTTTACCATTAGCCAAGTACTCTGCATTTCTGTTATTTCTTCCGGAGTGAACTACCTCACATTAACCTCTATTTGCCACTCCTCTGCCCAGCTCTGCATCTTATCTATGTCCCTCTGTAACCCATAACATCCTTTGGTACTATCCACAACTCTGCCTAACTTAGTATCAACTGTAAATTTACTACTCCATCATTCTATGCCCACATCCAGATCATTTATAAAAATGGCAAACAGCAGTGGTCCCAAAACAGATCCTTGCGGCACACCACTGGTAATTGAGCTCCAGGATGAACATTTCCCATCAACCACCACCCTCTGTCTTCTTTCCGCTAGCCAATTTCTGATCCAAACCGCTAAATTACCTTCAATCCCGAAACTTTGTATTTTGTGCAATAGCCGACCGTTTGGAACTTTATCAAATGTCTTACTGAAGGTGGCCTTGTTGATGTTTAGGAGGCCCTATTCTCTGCCTAGTTGCTCTTTTGTCCTTCATGTGTTTGTAGAATCTCTTTGGACGTTGAAGTTTATATTAATTTAACTTTTCATTTGCTTTGTTGCTCTTCTTCTGGTAAATCCTTCACCATCTTCTTTGTTTCACACGGCTTTTTGCTCTGATTGCATCTGCACAAGTGTCGCAATTTGTTATGTATGCAGCATATTTCCTTTCAGGTCTCACTGTCAGGTCTTGAAGCCCATTGAAGGAGGAGAGTGGGGAGTGTCATCCCAATATACTTTTTATTTGTTCATTGGATGTAGACATAAATGATCAGGCCAGCATTTATTGCCAATCCCTAATTGCCCAGGGAGCAGTTAAGTGTCAATGACATTGTTGTGGGTCTGGAGTCACATGTAAGCCAGACCAGATATGAACAATGGGTTACTTTCCCTAAAGGATGTTAGTGAACTAGATGGATTCTTATGACAATTGACAGTAGTTACATGTTTGCCATTGGTCTGACAATAATTACAATGTTAGCTGGCTTTCATCTCACTACATAGGGAAGATAATGATCGAATAGTACTATTGCTAGATTATTAACCCAGAAACCCAGGTAATGTCCTGGGGACCTGGGTTCGAATTCTGCCATGGTAAATGGTTGAATTACAATAGAAAAAATTGGAAGTAAGAGTGCAATGATGACTATGAATCCATTGTCAATTGTTGAGGAAAAACTTATCTGATTTGCTCATATCGTTCAGGGAAGGAAACTGGCACTCTTATCGGGTCTGGTCTACATCTAACTGTAAACCACAGCAATGCGGTTGATTTTTAATTGACCTCTGGGCAATAAATGCTGGCATAGCCAGTGATGACCTCATCTTGTGAATTAATTTTTTTAAAATGTCTTAACTTCATCAATGTTACCATTAATAAAATTAAGCATATTAAAATCTTCCATACTTAGTTTTAATATTTTCTTGTTAAATGAATTGCTGTAATTCTTCAAATGTAAAACATATTAATTTGACACATGCAAATGCATTCTTTAAAGTAAATTGGAATGCCCTGATACTTTTTGATCATATTTTATCCAAGACAGCTTATCTGCTCTGATAAGAAAATATGCATTTCCAATCCACACAAGTATTTGTTCGCAGCCAGTTCACTGAAAAAAAAACTGGATTCTTTATCAAGCATACTGTTAGTACTTTATTTTTGTTGGCATGTGTTTGATCTTACATATACTTGTACACTTATTGTTGTGAAATCATTTCAAAGATTGCCTTCATACAATGAACCACCACCTTTCATTAATTATTTATACCATGTACATATTGTGAGTAGGAAGAGCAGTCATAGAATCTTTCATGTTCCATCTTGGTTCCAACTGTGTCTCTCATCAGCATGCATCACTGACAACATATGCCATTCATAGAACTTACACTTATCCTACACTTATCATCTATGGTTAAAATACAGTCTGTTCTGCTATATCATGGTAGTTGCATTCTCCTGCAACCTTGTGTTATAGAAAATCACACAATAGAGATAACAGGGCCAATGGGAAAAACAAGGTTGGGGAAAACCACCAAAAAAATCAATACAACAACAGTAGTTATCCTAACATAAACAATAGCACAGTCTAAGTAAATGTTAAACTCATATATTTTAATGAAATAATACAATAAGCTTAATGATTTAACTCAGTGCTGCTGAGTTACAGTACTGTATTAAGACAGGGGCTGAGGGTCATCATCAGCATCATCTTTACTTTCAGGTGCAGTTCTGGGTGCAGGGTTACACTGACAGTAAATATTATTCCAGAAGTGGTTGGCTGTGGCTCATTGTCTTCAGACTGTTTCTTGGGGATTGGCTTAAACAAAGCATCTACATTTTGCTGCTTTGTCTTCTTTCTTCTTTTGTGAAGGAGCCGTTCAAAGGGTGCAGCTTCCCCCACAGTAATAAGTTGCTGTAGATCAATCTCCATTTCTTCAAATCCAACTTGCATTGCAAGAGCTACACAATGCTCTTTGATTGTTGGAAGCTCCTCTGACAGTTCAACGCCTTTAAAATCACGAAGAAAATCTGACAGAAGCTTCTGCCAACCTGCATGCAAACAGTCCTTACTGACATCACAGCTTTTTAATGCAAAGCTCAAGCTCCACGAAATCCAAATCCTGCAAAGGAATTCATCACTTTTAAAGGATTTTACGCTGTAAGAGCTTTTGCCCGAAACGTCGATTTTGCATGTCCTCGGATGCTGCCTGAATTGCTGTGCTCTTCCAGCACCACTGATCCAGAATCTGGTTTCCAGCATCTGCAGTCATTGTTTTTACCTTACTGACATCACCCCTGCCCTCCACAATGATGGCAAAAGCATTTTTAATGTTAAAGCTCTTCCAAAATTGAAGAACACTGTTGTCATTATCCTCCTCAGCATCTGCAATCAGCTTCCTGAATGTGTGCGTTAAATAATAAGCTTTAAAAGCTGTTATTGAACCCTAGTCCAGGGATTGAATGAGGGAGGTTGTGTTCGGAGGTGGAAATAGCACTTTAATATCTTCAGAAAGCTCACCAATGGTGGGAGGATTGTTTGGTGTATTGTCCAGAATGAGGAGAATCATGAAATCCAAATCTTTTCTCTTGGATTAATTTCTAAAAACATCCTCAAAAACATCAACAATAGGGTCAGAAAAAAATTGCCCCGTCATCCAACCCTTTTTGCTTGACCTGATATAAGACCTGAGAGCGGATTTAAGGTAACCAGGGGTGGAATCGCGTATAGCCAATGGGAGTTCGCATTTTAAAAAAATCATTCCCCAATTCATCAACCACGTTACAGCCAACGTGCGTTGATGAAATGTGTGTTAAAGGGGAATATTCTGTATAAACGCTGCTCTATTCCTCTGTTTAGCTAACATAAAACTAAAGTATGAGACTGAGCTATACATTATACAGATGTTTACAGATGAAAGTCATGAATAAAATCAATGTATCTTTATTCAGTATAGTAATTTTGCTGATACCTTCAGTTTGAAATTCAGCATCAAGGATCAGAGAGCAGTTTATTGCTGAGTAAGTGTCACTCGATAGCACTACGGACAATCTATTCCATCACTTTGCTGATGATTAAGATTAGATTGCTTAATTGGAATTCATCCTGCTTTTTGTGGACAGGTCATGCATGAGCAATTTTCCATTTTGCTAGGCATATACCAGTGTTGTAGCTATACTAGACCAGCTCAGGAAACGACATGATAGGTTTTGGACTACAGTTTTCAAAACCGTAAGCAGGAATTTATGAGGTTGAGCAAACTCAGTTGTTGTGAGCTAAGGAAGAAAAGATTATATGTGTGAGGATCAGGCTGTCCATTATGCAAAACGTAATGTCGTCATTGTCCTACTGGATCATAGGGCTCCTCTCTCATTACAGAGATGACTGATGGTGGTTTGACCTAAATGTTAGCATGCCTCAGGCAAGGGGAGAAGTTGAGTCCTTCATGGTAATGTCAGTCAGTGTGAGAATTGAACTCACACTGTTGTCATCAATAACTGGCCATCCAGCCAACTGAGCTGCCCAATAAGGATTGTAAGACAATACAGATGGGAGAAGTAACATGATAAATATGGAGTGTATAGATTGTCATGTTGCGAGAAATTTGGGGGCTGTACAAGGCATTTGGGGCTGTTATGAAACATATATACAAGGAAATATAAGATAATTTAGATAGCTGTAAGGAGTGCATTGTGTAAGTGACAAAATGCACAGATGGAATTGGTATTTACATTTTCTGCTTATGTATACTAAATGGTATATTCTTGTTCATATTTGTCTTTTAACTATGATCTGAATATTATTTTGATTCATGGGCCACTGGCATCAGTGAGAGAAGGAGCTGTACCATTGGAACAGACTTACACTGCACTGGCCTACTCCTGTTCCCAGATTGTATGTTATATGTGCACTTGAGCCATTCTCCAGAAAAATTACAGAAAGGGCTTTAAAGTGAATAGATCAGGTGATGGGGGGGAAGGGATGCTGGTGGCGGTGGTGGAGTTCACAAGAGGGTAGACTAGAAAGATAACAAAAACAGAAATAGCAATAGTGCATGTTTGTGATACAAGAAGTATAACCAGAGAACGACAAGAAGGATCACAATATACGAACGTAAGAATGCACCAGCAAAAGGGGTCAGAGTGTTGAAAATGATGTAAAAAGACAGAAGTAAAGCATGCAGCATTTGTGACAAAATGATGAACTGACAGTGCCCACCCTGGCAATGTTTTTCTACAACCTCTACCATTGGGGAGAAGGTACAGAAGCTGAACACACGCACCAGCTGGTTTCATAACAGTTTCTACCCTTAACATTCACCTTTACCTGTGTTTTTGTTTTTGCTGCTGTTTACCTATTATTTACTCATCTATGTTACTTAATGATGTGATCTGCCTACATTGCTCGCAATACAAAGCTTTTCACTGTACACATGACAATAAATTCAATACAAAGTAGAAATTGATGGATATAGTAGTCATTAAGATATTGGTTAGCCATTTGGTAGTGCAGAGTTAAGTACTGCCAAAAAAGACACATTTTCTTGAGGTTTTTCATCTCGGACTCACCAAGACAAACACAAGAATATTAAAAAGGAGCAATATTTTCATGCTGGATGAAAAGAAAATGTTGATTGTTGGGGAAGGACTTTGATTGGTGGAGACATTGCCATGTAAAATGTACTGTTAAGTGATGAGTGACAGTTAATTTTCAAATTTTGTTGAGATTTAAACCATGTAGATTGATTTTGATTGGTCAAGACAATGACCTGAGAAATGACAGAATAGCTGTCACCTATCGAATTTCTATGGGGTTAGGAGGCATGGAATGATACCAACTAGCAGTAAAGTTGTTCTTCTCTCTCTGGAAAAATACATAAACTGTCCTGGAAATGTTGAGTCTCCTGTTTCAGGCTTTCATGCTGACATTTCTTGTTATAAGGTGGTATTTTGTACCACCTTATAGCAAGAGAAGTAAGTCACTAGTGGGAACAGTTTATAATTATCTGAATGATAATTATGCTGGAGTGGGAACTTGTAAGAAAGATGCTAAAATAATCATTGTTCTATTTTATTATTGTGTAGATTGGAATAATCAAATTGGCAAGACTAGTTTTCAGGGTTCTTGATGAATACATTATTGAATCAACCAGGGAACAGGCTACTTTAGAGCTTGTAAAGTATAATGAGACAGGAATAATTATTTATCTCATAGAAAAAGATTCTCTATATAAATGTTCACCAAGATAAAACTTCACATTCAGTTTGAGGGCAGAAACCTGTGTCTGAAACTTATGTCTTAAACTTAAATAAAGGAAATGGCAGAGGAGTTGAATAAATAGTTCATACCAGTCTTCACTGTAGAACACATGAAAAATATTCCATGAACACTACATAATCAAGGGGCAAAAGAGGGAGAGGAAATAAATACAATAACTATCACTTGAGAAAATGTAACAAGGAAACTGATGGCACTAAAAACCGATAAGGTCCTGGCCTGATGGGCTGCATTCTAGAATATTAAAGAAAGTAGCTAAAGAGATAATAGCACCTTTACTCAAGAAGGGAAGACAAAAGATGGGTAACTATGAGTCAGTTTAACATCTGTTATTAGAAAACTATCAGAATCTATTATATAGGATGTATTAACACAGCATTTAGAAATATATAATGTCATCAGGGAGAGTCATCATGGTTTCACAATGGGGAAATTATGCTTGACAAATTTATTAGAATTCTTTGAGGACGTAACAAGTAGGATAGATAAAGGGGAAGCAAAACATGTACCGGTCAGGAATTCTTTATCTTAAAATCTGAGGGCCAACTGGTCTTCTTATAAATTATAATTTCAGTTTTCAGATACACTTACCATCATAGGTCTATTCAGGCTCTTTGGGGGGAAAAAAAACTTCACTCTTAGGTCCATTCAGGTTCACATTCAAAAGACCTTCAGTTTTTAGGTGTTTTAAGTTTTTGGGCATTTGGATAAAGGATACCCAATCTGTAACATATTTGGATTTCCAGAAAGTGTTTGATAAGCTACTACATATTAGACTACTTCAAAATAAGAGAAAATGAGGTCTGCAGATGCTGGAGATCAGAGATGGAAATGTGTTGCTGGAGAAGCGCAGCAGGTCAGGCAGCATCTAGGGAACAGGAGAATCGACGTTTCGGGCATTAGCCCTTCTTCAGGAATGAGGAAAGTTTGTCCAGCAGGCTAAGATAAAAGATAGGGAGGAGGGACTTGGGGGAGGGGCGTCAGAAATGTGATAGGTGGAAA
>NC_057719.1:59927711-59962005 GCF_004010195.1 Chiloscyllium plagiosum
GCTCTTCCTCCAACCGTCGTGTTGTTGTGGTCTGGTGATGGAGGAGTCCAAAAACCTGCATATCCTTGTGGGCGCAAGTCTTGCACCTCCTGCGGTTGCAGGGGAGGGTGCCGGGAGTGGAGGTTGGGTTGGTGGGGGGTGTGGATCTGACGAGGGAGTCACGGAGGGAGTGGTCTTTACGGAATGCTGATAGGGGAGGGGAGGGAAATATATCCTTGGTGGTGGGGTCCGTTTGGAGGTGGAAAATACTTCAAAATAAGAGCCTATGGTGTTGGGAATAGTGTATTAGCATGAACAGAAGATTGATTAATGAGTAGAATACAGAGTTGGGATAAAGGGGGCATTTTCAGGATAGCAACCTGTAACTAGTGAAATGTCAAGGGAGCAGTGCTGGTGTCACAATTATATACATTAAAGAATTTGATGAAGAAAGTGAATGTATTATTGCCAAGTCTGCAGATGACACAGAAATATGAAAGCAACTGGTGACTATGACACAAAAAAGTCTGCTGAAGGATATTGACAAGTTAAGTTAGTTGGCAAAAACTTATTCGATGAATTCTAATATGGGAAAATGTGATGTGATGCATTTTGGCAGAAAGGATAGAGGGAATAAATATTATTTAAATGGAAAAAGACTGCAGATAGCTGCAGCACAAAGGGATTTTGGAGGCCTCGCGCATAAATCACAAACAATTAGCTTACAAATTCATCAGGTAATATGGAAGGCAAATGGAATATTGGCTTATATTTTGAGGGAATAGAGTATAAAAATAGGGAAGTCGCAAAGTGTGGCACTGGAAAAGCATAGCAGGTCAGACAGCATCTGAGGAGCAGGAGAATCAATGTTTTGGGTGTAAGCCCTTCATCAGGAATGTTCTCCAGCATTTGCAGTTCTCACTTTTTCCTATAGAAATAAGGAAATTTGCTAAAACTATACAAGGCACTTATCTATTTTCACAATTTCCAGAGTTGCCAACACCTCTTCCTTGCGAACCTCAATCCCATCTAGTCTCGTAGCCTGTATCTCAGTATTCTCCTTGACAACATTGTCTTTTTCCAGTGTGAATACTGATGAAAAATATTCATTCAGCACTTTTCTCCTCAGACTTCACGCACAACTTCCCACAACTGTCCTTGATTGGCCCTAATCTTACTCTGGTCATTCTTTTATTCCTGATATACCTCTAGAAAGTATTAGGGTTTTCCTTGATCCTATTGCCAAAGACTTCTCATGTCCACTCTTGGCTCTTCTTAGCTCTCTCTTTAGGTCTTTCCTGGCTAACTTGTAACTCTCAAGCACCCTAACTGAGCCTTCACGTCTCAACCTAACATAAGCCTTCTTCTTCCTCTTGACAAGAAATTCAACTTCTTTAGGGCGGCACAGTGGTTAGCACTGCTGCCTCACAGTGCCAGAGAGGTGGCACAGTGGTTAGCACTGCTGCGTCACAGTGCTAGAGACCTGGGTTCAATTCCCGCCTCAGGAGACTGACTATGTGGAGTTTGCACATTCTCCCCATGTCTGCGTGGGTTTCCTCTGGGTGCTCCAGTTTCCTCCCACAGTGCAGGTTAGGTGAATTGGCCATGCTAAATTGCCTGTAGTGTGAAGGGGTAAAAGTAGGGGAATGGGTCTGGGTGGGTTGCGCTTCGACGGGTTGGTGTGGACTTGTTGGGCCGAAGGGCCTGTTTCCACACTGTAAGTTATCTAATCTAATATAAAGTTTAGTAAACCACGGCTCCCTCGCTCGACCACTCCCTCCCTGCCGGACAGGGACATACTTAGACACACAGTAGCTGTTCCTTGAATAAATTCAACATTTCAACTGTGCCCATCTCCTGCAGTTTCCTATGCATCCTAAATCTTACCTAACCACATCATAATTGCCTTTCCCCCAGGGAAACTCTTACCTGCGGTATATACCCATCCCTTTCCATCGCTAAAGTAAACAGAACCAAATTGTGGTCATTATCACAAAAGTGCTCACCTACCTCTAAATCTAACACCTGTCCAGGTTCATTACCCAGTACCAAATCCAATATGGCCTTGCCCCTTGTTGGCCTGTCTACATACTGTCTCAGGAAACCCTCCTGCATACGTTGGACGAAAATAGACTCCTCTAAAGTACTTGAAATGTAGTATTTCCAGTCAATATTTGGAAAGTTAAAGATCCCCATAACAACTACCCTGTTACTCTTGCTCCTATCCAGAATCATCTACATCTCTGGAACTATTCGGAGGCCTATAGAAAACTCCCAACAGGGTGACCTCTCCTTTCCTGTTTCTAACCTCAGTCCACATTACCTCAGTAGCCGAGCCCTCAAATGTCCTTTCAGCTACCATAATACTGTCCTTGACTAACAATGCCACATGTTCCCTTCTTTTCCCATCTTCTCTGTTCTTACTGAAACATCTAATAATTAAGGCAATTTTGAGGCTGCTTGTATATCATGGTTTGAATAGAAAAAGAACAAGTACATAATGAGTTGATGAACTGTGTGATGAATAAGATTGCAGTCTCATGAAAAAATGTCTTTCTAAAATAAGCAAATTGGCTACATGTATATCTCTCATTTCCTACCATTTGTACTTTGTTTGTTTTTTTACTCTGGGAATCCCCACCATCTGTTCCACTTGCGACTACTCACCTTTGATAACAGCATAAAAAATATGACTTAAAAAAAAGAGAACTGTGGATGTTAGAAGTTAAAATAAAAACATTTTTTCTAGCCCCCTTAAGTTCTGAATTGGACTTAATTCTGTTTTTCTCTTAACAGATACTGTCAAACTTGCTGAGTTTCTCCAGCCCTTTCCCTCGGAGAATGTCTATCCATCACTAAATGTGCAAAAGGTTCCCATACACTTCTCTTTGATAAAAACTTCAGTACTATGATCTTTAAGTGTTGAATATTTCTAGCAGTTTCTGTTTTCTTTCTTTCAACAGACCTTTGGCTCAGACTTCAATGAATGAATGAGCTTTATTGTCACATACTCAAATGAGTACATTGAGAAGTTGATGGCCACTTACACTGCCATCTTGAAGGCACTTAGAATATGAGAAGGCGATCATACACAAATAATTTATACTTTCTTTTTCCATTAACCACAATAACCATTAGGATTTTTGCTTCATGTCTAAATTTTATTTCCTTTGTTTCAATTTTGCCCTTCAGGCAATCATCCTCTGCGATCATGCTCCATGTATAAGCATAGAGATGATGGATAGAAGTGAAGCCAATCTTTACACACTTGTAAAGCATTAATTAAGAAAGATACACATTACAAAAGATATGTTTTCTCACCTACCCTCTCAGTTTCAATCAATTCATATCTATCTCACTTTTGACTAACTTATAGATGACTTTAAGTTTACTCTTATTGATTTGTGCACAAGCAAACTTAAAAAGACTTTTCACTGTATTTTATTGTATTCTCACTGTAAAATATATATGACAATAAAATCAAAATAAGAATGCAAAGGTGTATTAGATGCCTCACTTGAAAGGGTAATGAAAGGGATCCCATGAACACACTAACACAAACCCAAAATGTTATAAGAAACTTAACAAATCAAATTAAAATAAGGTTCCTGAGCTTGACGATGCTCTCTGGACACCTTGTGCCCACCAATTTTGGAAGGCCTCCAGCATACCAGCAAATACCACATACTCCCTGTTCAGAGACATCTGTACGTGGACATAGCTGCATAAGAGAGACAGGCATTCAGATTGAATGACACTCGCTACCCCCACCTGCTGCCTATACATGTTGATGGCCTGACCTGTTCTAATCCTTAAACTTCTGTGCCACCACTGTGGGGCGTGTTGCTCTTATTGACTGGTGCACAAGTGAATCCCTAGATTATACACATCATGTGTATACAATCAATACATGTCATTATGCCCAATAGCTCTTGCTGGCATTTATGCTTCACTTTGAACACCCAACCGTCTCATATCTCATTTTATCAGTATAACTCTCTAATTTCTTCTCCTTCATATGCTTATCTAACTTTCCTTCAAGTGCATCTGATTGCCTCAATTGCTCCTTATGTTAACAATTTCCAAATTCTTTGTATTCTTCATGTAAAAAGGTGTCTGCAGATCCCTAATTGATACCTTACTAATGATCTTATATTGATACCCTCTTGTTTTGCTCTTCCCCATAAGTTGCATTTCATAACATTTGAATATTCCAAAGTATTTTAGGACTTTGAATTAGTTTTGAGGTATTGCCATTGTTGTAATACAGTTGAAATATTTTTCAACATTTTTGTGACTGTTGTCTTACTCTTCCTGTTGCTTATCTTGACATTCTGTATTACCATAAGACAAAGGAGTAGGCCACTTATCCCATTAAGTCTACTTTGACATTTATTGAGATCATGGTTGAACTGATCACTTTCCTGCATTTTCCCCATAACTCTTGATTCCTGTACAGATTAAAAATCTACTTCAGTGTTGAATATAGTTAATCACCCAGTCTTGAGGGCTCTCTGTGGTAAACAATTCCATAGATTCACTATCCTCTAAGAGAAGACATTTTTACTTATTTCTGTTTTAAAAGCCCCCCCTAAAAAAAAACTATTCTGAAATTATGCCCTCTGGCCTTAATCTCTCTGATATGGGGCAACAACCTTTACACAAATACCTTGTTAAGTCCCCTAGAAATCTTATATACTTCAATAAGGCTCCCTCTTGTTCTCCTAAACACCAATGAATACAGACCCAACTTACTCAATCTCTTCTCAGAAAATGTGTTGTCCATACTGAGATCAAGCTAGAGGACATTCTCTAGGCTGTCTCCAAAAGCAATATTTTGTTCTTTAGATAAGAGACCAAAACTGTTCACCATATTTCAGGTATGGTCTAACTAGTGCCTTGCATTGTTTCAGCAAGACTCTTCTATTTTTAACTCCATTCCCTTTGATGCATAGAAATTTAGACTAATGTTATAGCTGTTTTAAATGAACTGTAATTGAATTGTATGAGATTCTGCCTGCTACTTTTTAAAAATTTTGCATTAGGAAGATGGGAAATCCATATAAACTGGCAGGCATGTAAATGTTTTCAAGCAGTCTCTATCAGGATAAATGGTGTGTATTTTTCCTAATTATGTGTGCTGTCTAAAGCAAGAGTCAGAGAAGACCTTTGTGGGGTGGTTTCTTTTTCAATTCAAGGATGCGGGTTTTGTTGACATAGTCGACAAATTTTACACCTTCTTCTTATAACAAGTTATCTGATTACAGAATTTGCAGTAAAGGACAGTGAAGCTGGTATTTGAGGGGCAGATCTGAAATAATTCCACAGAGACTGGTATTCTGTCACCAGATCATCCTTTGTTTACACACAGACAATCCTTGACACCAGTACTACATAACCAGAGTCAGCTCTCAGAGTGAGTATCTCTTGACACTCCCTTTTTTTCTCTGTCAGCCTGGGCTCCCTGATTGCCCAGATTAATAGCCTCAATCAGGGAACGCATACCCTATGAGGTCGAGTTGGCTGACCTCGTTACAATCACTACAAGTTTTGTTACCTCTGCAAATCTAATTTCATTGAAGGCTCTTTCTCTGCCACAGGGTGTTTTGGAGTGAGTTAATCTTGACTGATTATGAGAAATATTTTTCAAAAGATTGAGCCAAATCTTAAGTTCTCAAGTGAGATTTGTGTTGAGACTCTCGGAGGCTTTTTTTTGCTTTGAGGCCCAGTGAATGTTCTCACCTACCTTACTCAACACTCCTTATTATTATGGCACCTTGATAGTGTCCCCAAATCCAATTCCAGTCCCATCTTACCATGCACCATTCCCAAGAATAGCTGAGCATTGCCAGGCAATGCTGCAATTAATGAGTATCCCTTGTGCACCCACCATCTTTATATGCCCAAAATGGACCAGACTAGCAGTAAATCTAGAGCTTCCTGCACAGTTCCTGACAGTTACCCAGGGCATGCTAAACAAGAGGAAATCAGCACCCCACTTTGTGACAGGCACCTGGAGGTCCTATGGTTGGTGCAAATGTAGGACTTCCTCCTCTGCCAACCCAGCAATAGAGGCCACAGCCAATGTTCCCTTTGTGGCTACGTGTACTAGCACAGCTGCTGCTAGGTTATGTGTATGCTGTTTAGCACCGGTATACTGTTCACAATGTTCACTTTCAGTTCTAGAAGTCATTGCCATGCACAGACATCAGACAGCCATTTAGCCAGAAAGAAAATTAGAGAATGTTGGCCATGGCACCAGACCAAGACAGCCTGGTTAAAGGTTACCACTGGGTTACAGCGTTCTCAGCCATTTGGAAGAATTTCCAGCACTTTAGGAAGAAGATCAATAAGGTCTTACTCCACATACCAGTGTATGTGCCACCAATTCTCTCTGATACCTCACACTCACTCTGTCTCTGCTACAGTAGGTACCTCCCACCAGGCAGTTACATGCTCTACCACTCTCAGTTTTGCCTGCAACATATTCCAACCTACCCCAACCCTGACACCACTAATCGCATATGCCCTCTGCACAGCCCACTCCCTCTCTCGGGACATGTCTCACCTGCATCAAGAGTGCTACCCACTTTCACCTCCAGTAATATCTGCATCTCTTATACTATGAGGAAAACAAATTCAAAAAGGCAGGAAGAGTCAATACAGGTGGTGGGCTGCCCAATATTCAGCTCCTCACACTTTACGTGGAGAGAAATTTGATTCCTGAGTAGCTAACTGATTGCGTTCAATTCACTGGACTGGTACTGGAGGTTGGCCTTCACTTTCTGTGCTGGGATCCCAGGTGTGAAGGCCATTTTCCTTAACTTGACTGAGTTCTGCTAACAACAATGGCAAACTTCCCGCCTTTGAGTCTTTGCTAAACTGGACTGCAAGTCAGAATTATATGAGCCTGATGCTCTGCATGGCAGAGATGCTGTAACCAACGAGGTAGGTTAAAAGTGAGCACAATGACAGTGAGCAAAGATACCAGAGATGCAGCTTGGTGCAGTCTATGGGCAGTAAGTCCTAGATTGAAGTCCCACCTGCTTTAGAGGTCTGTCATGACATGGCGCCTCAGTGGTTAGCACTGTTGCCTCAGTGCTAGGGTTCGATTTCAGCCTCGGGCGACTGTCTGTGTGAAGTTTGCACATTGTTCCCCTGTCTGCGTGGGTTTCCTCCCACAGTCAAAAGATGTGCAGGTCGGGTAAACTGGCCATGCTAAATTGCCAATATTGTTTAGGTTTGATGCATTAGTCAGGAGAAATGTGAAGTAATAGGGTAGAGGAATGGTCTGATTGGGATACTCGTTGGAGGGTCAATGTGGTCTTTGGGCCAAATGGCCTGTTTCCATACTGTAGGGATTCTTGATAATGTGCCTGAAGAGATTGGTTAAAAATATCAAAACAATGGCTCTCAAAGTTACAATAGGCTTCATTAGACTTCATGACCGATTTTTCCACAAATATCACTTTTGCTCATATTGTTTAGACTGCTGTAAGATTCTGTCCAGAATCTGTATTTATACTCAGCTGGATTAAAAAGAAGACATATCGAAATCTAGAATAATTGGGGGCCTATTTTCTTATTACTGTTCTACATATATGAACTAGTAACTGGTAAGACATGAAGTCCATACCTCATAAAGGTTTGGACTGATCGAAGAAAGGTGCTAAATTTTTTTGACTTATTATATAAAGCACTCTTGTGAAATCAGTTATCCTATTAGCACTCACTTGCTAATTATATTCTTATTAAAATTAGTGTTCAGCTTGTTTCTTTTAGCATCTTATTTTCCACTGACTTTGCAGTCAGAAATTAATGGAAGAACCCACACTGTTTTTCATGCACATAACAACAGTAAAAATGCTCACTGTTCACTCCTGCGTGCTATGTCCTAGATAACATGTACATGAGGTTACACTTCAGTTCATAAGAGAGGGCAGAAATGTATTTTTGCAATAGGCTTGTGTTGAAATTATCAGAAGAAAATTGCGTTATAACAATTTATTGGGCAATACCTTTGTACCATAAAAACAGAAATATTCAGCATGTCTATCAACATATGTGGAGAGAGAAACAAAAACAGTTGGAATTTTACCCCTATCATGTCTATGTGCCTCTGCTGGAGTTTTATCAGTGGCAGTGTAGTTGTCGGGTTGTCTGCCTGCCTTTTAGGCCAATTGAAGTAATTAGTTCCATGATGGTCTGAAGAGAAATGCAGTACTCCTCATAGAAATAGAGGGCTCTCTTCTGGCATAATGGTATTGCTTCTACCCCTGGACCAGTAGACATGTCCATAATGCCTCTTAAACTAACTTTTATACATGCACCATTGAATGCATCCTATCTGGATACATCACAGCTTGGTATATTCACTGCTGTACCCAACACTGCAAGAAAGTACAGAGAGTTGTGAACTGAGCCCAGTCCAACACAAAAACCAGCCTTCCTTCCATTACCTCCTTCTATACTTCCCTCTGCCTCGGGAAAGCAGCCGACATAATAAAAGATACCTCCCACTCTGTTTATACTGTCTTCCACCCTCTTCCATTGTGCAAAAGATACAAAAGTTTGAAAACACAGACCAACAGATTTAAGAACAGTTTCTTCTCCACTGTTATCAGACTTATAAAAGGACTTCTCATATATTAGAGTTTATCTTTCTTTGCACCTTCTTTGTAGTTGTAAGACTATACTTTGCATTGTTATAATACCCTGATTTACATATGTAAGATATGATTTATCTCTCAGAACATGTGATAATAATAAATCAAAATTATAATCTCTCACCAAAATAGAACACAATCCTCCATTACCACAAATTTTGCAGTTGAGTATCCTGCATTTGGGGACATCGTAAATGTCAGTTCACCCAAAGTACCATGGGATAGACCCATCCTGGGAGAATGGCCTTCATGATCATAGTTTGCAGGGGACACAAGAAGTAGATAGGATCAAGGAAACCCTAAGGCTTTCTATAGGTTTTTTTAGATTAGATTAGATTACTTAGATTACTTGGATGATTACATTAGATTAGATTAGATTACTTACAGTGTGGAAACAGGCCCTTCAGCCCAACAAGTCCACACCGACCCGCCGAAGCGCAACCCACCCATTCCCCTACATTTACCCCTGTACCTAACACTATAGGCAATTTAGCATGGCCAATTCACCTGACCTGCACATCTTTGTGACTGTGGGAGGAAACCGGAGCACCCGGGGAGAACGTGCAAACTCCACACAGTCAGTCGCCTGAGTCGGGAATTGAACCCGGGTCTCTGGCGCTGTGAGGCAGCAGTGCTAACCACTGTGCCACCGTGCCGCCCACAAAGCGGTACATCAGGAATAAAAGAATGACTAAGGTAAGAATAGGGCCAATCAAACATAGTAATGGGAAGTTGTGTGTGGAGTCCGAGGAGATAGGGAAAGTGCTAAATGAATACTTTTCATCAGTATTCATACTAAATAAAGGCAATGTGGTCAAGGAAAATTGAGGTGGGATTGAGGTGCATAAGGAGGATGAGTTAGCAATTCTGGAAAGTGTGAAAATAAATAAGTCTCCTGGACTGGATAGGATTTATCTTGGGATTCTCTGGGAAGCCTGGGAGGAGATTGCTGAGCCGTTGGCTTTGGTCTTTATGTCATCATTGTCTACAGGAATAGTGCCAGAAGACTGGAGGACAGCAAATGTTGTTCCCTTGTTCAAGAAGGGGAGTAGAGACAACCCTGGTAATTATAGACGTGTGAGCCTTACTTTAGTTGTGAGTAAAGTGTTGGAAAGGGTTATTAGAGATAGGATTTATAATCACCTAGAAAGGAATAAGTTGATATGGGATAGAAAACACAGTTTTGTGAAAGGTAGGTCGTGTCTGACAAACCTTATGGAGTTCTTTGAGAAGGTGACCAAACACGTGGAAGAGGGTAAAGCAAATGATGTGTATGTGGATTTCAGTAAGGCATTTGATAAGGTTCCACATGGTACTGCACAAAATAGGGAGGCATGGGATTGAGGGTAATTTAGCAGTTTGGATCAGAAATTGGCTAGCTGAAAGAAGACAGCTAATGTTGATGGGAAATATTCATCCTGGAGTTCAGTTCTGTTTTGGGTCCACTTTTTTTTTAGATTAGATTACTTACAGTGTGGAAAAAGGCCCTTCAACCCATCAAGTTCACACTGACCCACCAAAGCGCAACCCACCCAGACCCATTCCCCTACATTTACCCCTTCACCTAACACTATGGGCAATTTAGCATGGCCAATTCACCTAACCTGCACATTTCTGGATTTGTTGTTTGTCATTTTTATAAATGACCTGGATGAGGGCATAGAAGGGTTGGTTAGTAAATTTGTGGGTGATACTAAGGTTGGTAGAGTTGTGGATAGTGACGAAGGATGTTATAGGTTGAAGAGAGACATAGATAAACTGCAGAGCTGGACTGAGAGGTGGCAAATGGAGCTCAATCCGGAAAAGTGTGAGATGATTCATTTTGGAAGGAGTTACAGGAATGCAGAGTACTGTGCTAATGGTAAGATTCTTGGTAGTGTCGATGAGCAGAAAGATATCGGTGTCCAGATACATAGATCCTTACAAGTTGCCACCCAGATTGATAGGGTTGTTAAGAAGGCATAGGGTGTGTTAACTTTTACTGGTAGAGGGATTGCGTTTCGGAATCATGAGGTCATGCTGTAACTGTACAAAACTCATTTGGAGTATTGCATACAGTACTGGTCACCGCATTGTAAGAAGAATGCAGAAGCTTTGGAAAGGGTTCAGAGAAGATTTACTGGGATGTTTCCTGGCATGGAGGGAAGGTCTTCCAAGGAAAGGCTGAGGGACTTGAGTCTGTTTTCGTTAGAGAGAAGAAGGTTGAGAGGTGACGTAATTGAGACATAAAAGATAATCAGAGAGTTAGATAGGTTGGACAGTGACAGCCTTGGATGGTGATGGCTAGCACGAGGGGACATCGCTTTAACTTAGGCGGTGATAGATATAGGACAGATGTCAGACCTAGCTTCTTTACTCAGAGAGTATTAGGGACGTGGAACGCGCTGCCTGCAACAATAGTAGGCTCACCAACGTAAAGGGCACTTAAATGGTCATTGGATAGGCATATGGTCGAGAATGGAATAGTGTAGGTTAGATGGGCTTCAGATTGGTTCTGAGCTGAAAATGTGTTGCTGGAAAAGCGCAGCAGGTCAGGCAGCATCCAGGGAACAGGAGAATCGATGTTTCGGGCATAAGCCCTTCTTCAGGAATGCCCAAAACGTCGATTCTCCTGTTCCCTGGATGCTGCCTGACCTGCTGCGCTTTTCCAGCAACACATTTTCAGCTCTGATCTCCAGCATCTGCAGACCTCACTTTCTCCTTCAGATTGGTTCCACAGGTCAGCGCAACATCAAAGGCCGAAGGGCCTGTACTGCGCTGTAATATTCTATGTTCTATGTCTCTCCTTGCCAGGTAATTATCTCTTACCGAGTCAAAGCTACTCACTTTGGAAAAAACTACATAAAGCTGTCCATGTGTATAATCAGGCCTGGGAATATAATTCCAAAATTTTCCTGGAGTCTAACCTGAGACTTGTTTATGGTCATAAAATATGACAGACTATTTCAGAACAATTTTCTCCTGAGTTGAACAGGCAGGGTTCAATACTATTCAAGGAACACATTTTTTTTATATCTGCCTGTTATAATTTCAGCTTTAAAGAAAACAGTTTCCTTAGTCCCAATCTTATTCCATGGTCAAATTAGTATAACTATTCTTTCCTTGATTCTAAGTATGTGCAGTGTCACGCCATTTGGAATTAGACTGAGTAGAAAATCTGGAGAGAATAGATTAATAGTTGTAAAAGCCAAAGGACTGTGGCTGCTGGAAATCAGAACCAAAAACAGAAATTGCTGGGAAAACTTAACAGGCCTGGTAGTATCTGTGGGGAGAAAACAAATTTAACATTTTGGGCCTAGTGACCCTTCCTCAGAACTGACCGTAGGTAGAAAAAGGTTGGTCTATAAACTTAAGATGGGGTGTTGGGGAAAGGGGAGGAGTAAATGATAGATGGAGATGGAATAAAACAATTGAACAAAGGAATAGGTAAAAGTTAGTTTGAGGGAATAAATAGCTGTTAATTGGGACCATCATGTGATGTCAAGGCTGGTGTGTGGGGGTTGGGGATATGGGACAAGGTACTCAGGCTCCAAAATTATTAACTTGATATTGAGCCCTGAAGGCTGAAGAGTCCCCAAGCAGAAAATGAGATGCTGTTCTTTCAGTTTGCATTGAGCTTTGTTGTAGCACTGTAGCAAGCTCAAGGCAGAGACGTTGGCAAGGGAAGAAGGTGATGTTTTATAGCAACAAGCAACAGGAAGCTCATGGTCATGTTTATGGACAAAACATAGGTGCTCTGAAAAGCAGTTGCCCAGCCTGCGTTTCATCTCCCCAATGCAGAGGTGAACGCATTGTGAGCAATGAATACATAGACTACATTGAGTGAAGGTAATTTGCTGTTTCACCTAGAAGATAGGTCTGGGGCATTGGAGAGAGAAGAGAGGAAGTAAATAAGGAATTGTTAAACTTTCTGTGATTGCATAGGAAAGTGAAGTGGGGATACGTGGAGGTCTTGGGAGTAAAGGATGAGTGCACCAGAATGCTCTAGAGGGATTAATAGTTGCTTGGTAGTACAGATCAAACAACCTGTCATATCAGGACCCGACATAACTCCCTTAATCTCCAGGTTCTAAAACCACCCTTCCCTGGAACATGACACTCCTCCTCCCTCGGACCTAATTTCCCTCTTCCAAGATGGGACCCAACACCTTCCCAGTGTCAGATGTGACACCATCTCTCAGTCTGAGACCTGACCACAGGACCAGACATAACCTCCACTTTATTCTAGACCTGACAATGTCCTCTCTCTTCAGGTCTCAACATTTCCCTCACCCAAAGGCCCAAAACAAATCCTTCTGACTCCAGGAGCTGAAAACACCCCTCATCTTGGATGCCAACGCTCTCCTCCTGCCAGGACCTGAAATCCCCACATACCTTAAGACCCAATACATTTTCCCCTCCTATTCACTCTGCAGCTAGACTCAACAGCCACCTCTCACTTGGGACGCAGGAGCTGTCCTCTCCACTGGACTTGACACATCCTCCACCCTTTGTGACCCAATTACTCCCTATCCCTCTCGGACTCGACTATACAATTCCCTCCATGGCCTGACATACTCTTCTCCCCTCCCTTGCTGCTCAACAACTGCTCTTCCCCTGGACCTCCTTTGCCCTCAGGGATCAAAACCAGCATTTCCAGCTGCTACCACCACCAGTCCTGATGCTTCTCCACCTAACCAAGACTTGACACCTTTTTTCCCAATATCTATCTGACACCCCAACTTTTTCCAACAGTCCTGATAGATGACTTCCCCCTTTCCCCAACCTGTTATCCTACACACTTGACAGTCTGGAACCCTATCAACCTGGCATCCTATGTACTTGCCTGACACCTGGCTTGGCACTTTCCTTACCTGGCATCCTTCTCACCTGTCACCCTTAGCCTTACATTTACCTTCAAACTTGTCCTTTTACCAGGAGATGTCAAAGAGCCGTCTGGGATGCTGAAGACTTAAAGCACAGAAAATGACAGTCAGTGTTGTGAAAAGGGGTGTGTGGCTTGCCTTTGCCCAACTACCCTGCCCTATGAGAATACAGTTGGATTTAAGCTATGTCCTGCATTTCTGTAGGATCCACGATCAAAATGTCCAAAATACAGAATTCTTCTTCAATCTAAAAAAGTAGGAGTGACAATTTAACTATGATGGCCTCGCCTCAAAAAATATGGCACAATAGAATTTATTGAATAATTGCCCCTGCCATTTTGCCACACTTTATAACTTATATTAAGTCATCCAACTCTTCTCTGCTATCCCAACCCATGCCATTCCATCCTTTGCACAACGTCTTTCTTATACCATCCTTATCCCATTTCTTCCAATGTTGCCTCATTCTGCAATATACTATCCTGAACACTCTTGCACCACTCCAATCCCAAACTTCATGGCAACAATCTCTCCAACCAGGATAACTGTTGCTGGCCTCCCCTTACCGTCCAGTTCTTCTTCGCTATTACTATGTACCCTAGCCCCAGCTTATAAATTAGGAGCAGGAATAGGTCATTTGTCCTTGAGCCTGCTTTGCCATTCAATAAGATCATGATTGATCAGTTGTGGTCTCAACACTATATTCTTGCCTACTCTTGTTAACTTTTGACCCCCTTGCTAGTTAAAAATATACATAAATCTTTACATAGTTAAATGTTCTATTTGACATATTTTAAAATTGATAAGATTCAGTAATTTATCTTTATATTGTTGATTTTGAATTGACACAAAACTTGGAAGAAATCTAAATTTTGATTAGTGATAAATTTCAACAGCAGAGAGACAGTGAGACAAATAAAAGTTGAAAGGTGATGCACAGAAAAGCTAAGTGATTCCTTTTGGTGGGAATAACATTGGTTGATAATATAAAACAAAGAGTCCTATTCTAAAAGAGGTAGGATTTAGGGTGTACTGGGGCATTATCATTGAAGAAGCGGAGTAGGTTGAGAGTGGTTAACTGATTTTACGAATAAAGACAGAGTACAAAAGCTCTGAAGTTATGATGAACCAGTATAAAGCTTAGCTCATTGGAGTTTCATTTCCCAATTATGGACACCACACTTCAAGAAGGGTGTAAAAGCATAAAAGGGGATGCAGCAAAGATTAATGAGAATAGTTGCATGGATGATAAATTTCAGCATTACGGATAAATTGTTGAAGCTGAGATTGTTGTCCTTGAAGAAGGGAACATTAGGAAGAGATTTAACAGAAGTGTGCAAAATAATGAGGGATCTGGACAGAGTAGATAGGGAGAAGGGCGTGCTCACTTCCAGAAGGATTGAGAACCAGGGGTCACTGATTTGAAGTGATTGGCAAAAAAAAACAATGGTGAGAGATAAAGCTTTTTACATTGCGCATGGTCAGGATCTGGAATGTTTTGCCTGGACGTGTACTGGAGATGGATTCAATTAAAGCCCTCAAAAGAGAACTGATTAATTATGAGTAGCAAAAAAGTTTTAAGGCAACTATAGGGAATGGCTTTAGATGAGTTGTTCTTTCAGAAAGTTTGCAGACAAGTGACTAACTTGTGTATTTTAACAGCTAACCCCTTATTTTCACGATTTGTTGGACATCCCTTAAGAGATATCATTTGCCCTTTATTTCTCGGACCAGCTTGTGGGAAATTAAGTTTAGGAGTCTCCTTTTTAATCGTGTATGTTTTTTTGTGTGTTTTAAGGCACCCTTCCGTATGGTCATTAGGTCATCAGCAATTGACTTTCCCCGTCACACCCCTGAGATAACCAATCCCCTCCATTAAGGTCAGAATGTGCTATAAATGTAACATGATTCTATTACTTTCACAACAATACTTAAATTTGTGCAGGAGTACTATCCCACACATAAGCACAAATAAAACATTAACCTCCTTACTACAAACATTCACTTTGATCAGTTTTCAGTTTGCTTGTCTTCCTGATAATGCATGCTATCACTCAATTCCCAAAATACATTAGTCACATGGGTAGGAGTATAAATAAGAACAGCTTGGTATAAATCGAGAGTAGTGATGCACCTTCTCATGCGTGCATATCAAACATTCATTCCCCAGTACATTTTCTAACTTTATGGACTCGTTTTATATATTGGGTGGGCGGAGGAGGTAGATGCCCTTTGGGAAACGTCCTAGGCATGGAAAAAGCTCCGAAAGCGCGTGCACTTGAAGGTTGCCTCAGGTACATTGGGGTTTTGTTAATGCAGCATAATCTGTGACTGACGATTTGTCAAAAGTTACAATCAGTGCGTGTGAATCGTTGGAAATGCGGAGTTGGGTTAGGGACGCTGCAAAGCAGCGCCAGGACAGGAGCCACGTGCAGGAAAGATTAGAAAATGACAGGGTCTCGCGGAACATCGACTGCGCCGAGGGAGAGCCCGTTTCGAGCACGCGCACCAGGTTCGAGGAAGGGAAGCAAGCGCGAGATCGGGACTGTTTAAAGACCGATGCGAATTGGCTCGACTTTGGCGACTCGGTTTCCTCGCTCCACCGGCGAGACAGGGGGAATGGCACGCGTGTCGGTAACCGAGCGGGCGGCAGAAAGCGAGTTTCGTTGCCGGAGGCTTGTTCTCGTGCTCCAGAAGTGAGTGGCATGGATAACGAAGCCGAAGACGATGACACCGGGGCTCACGGCGCATTGGGCACAAGGCGCAGGTCGGGGCAAGTCGCCGCGGAGCTCGGGCAGGGTGACGGTGCAGGCGGCCCGCACCGGATGGCTGTGGAGCGCGAGCGCGCGAGCGAGCTGCAACGACCGCCCGTCGAATCTGAGGGCACGAGCGGGCTGGCGGTGGGATGCGCGGCGAACGATAATGCAGTACGGCGCGTGGAAGCCGGTGACAGTTGGCACTTCCTGGAACTGCGCTGGGATCGTGACAACCGTGCGAGCGCGCCGCTGGCAGGCTGGGACTGTGCGGAGCCACTGCGCAAACGCCCGTGTTCCCAACAAGTAAATAAACAAGCGGACATGTCGCTCCACACGTACATCATGAAGCCTCCTCATGCCAGCACGGTCCACAATCCTCCAGTTGTACAACCCCAAATAGCAACACCACGCGGACATTCTTTTGATTCACTGAACACATCTTCCGTCAAAAGTTCGGGTAGTTTAGCAAGTGACGAGAAAGTGAGGAAACAGGATGCAAGTAGTGAGGATGAACCACCAAAGTGTTCGAAGGGAGTTTCTAATAACAAAGAGGATCAGTGTCAAGTAAAATGCGACTCATGGAAAGCACCTGATACCTTGAATAAACACCTTTGTACCAAAACTACAAGTAGTAAGAGAATGAACCTGTCAAAGCTGGTGTTAGATCACATAGCACCTTGCATGAATCAGTACGGGTTATGTTTTGTCGATAACTTTTTAGGCAACAAAATTGGCGACAAAATTTTGCAAGAAGTTGTAACTCTCTATCAGAGTGGTAGTTTTGAGGATGGAACACTGGCAGGGCAGAGTACCGCTTCAGATAAAGAAGTTACTGCACCATCTGGCACTTCCAATAAAACTATTCGTGGAGACAAAATAATGTGGGTACAGGGTACTGAGCCTGGCTGTGCATCTATAGGGCTTCTGATGCAAAGAATGGATAAACTTATATTGCATGCTGATGGGAAACTTGGGCACTACAGAATCAGAGGAAGGCACAAGGTCAGTAACTAAAATCTAAAGTAATGATTGAAAATGTTTTTCTATATCAGCATTTTTTCTGTTTCAATAACATAAAATTATGTTTATGTTTCTACAATGTATCCTACAATACATGAACATGTATTTTGCTATTTTGGTTGCATCGGTAAATTACATTAGAATTTTTTTGGTATACTTCTATTAGATCAAATTTAAATTATTCATTAAATACATAGATAACAAGAGGCATTTCCTAAATTAGAATCTGGTGTGTTAATTAAAAATTATAACACAAGAATTGTCAAGTCACACAGTACCATCCAGCTAAGTGTGCCAATACCTCCACCTGCAATAAGGTTGTTGGCTATTGCCAAGTATTACTTGGACTAAAGAGATCAAAGGGTATCGGAAATAAGTAGAACAGACAATTGAATTGGATGATCAGCCGTGATCATACGAGTGTTGGAGCAGGCTTGAAGGGCTGAATGATTTTGGCCCTTCAGTATTTAGAGTGCTAAATCTGAAGTGGTAACTATTGTGGCAGCCACCATTGGCATAGAGGCCGACAAAGTCTGGGTTACTTAGGGATCTGTACCTGCACTCTGGCCTGCTGCTGCAAATATGAAATACTGCAATGAGTTGAAAGTCTTACAACAGCATTGCAACATTGAAAACCGAATCTTTTAAAACTATCACAAATTTCCATTCACAGCAGTATGTTATCCCTGAAGAGGCAAGAGAGTAGAAGGAACAGGTGGGAGAATACCAATTTAAACCAAGTAAGGGCAAAAAGTCTAGTGAGGATCAAAGGGATAGAGTGAAAAGTTTCAGTGGGAACTGAGGAAGATGGATATGAACTGTCAGCATGAATTGAGGGGAAAAGGAAGGGGAAAGAACTATCATAAACTGGGAAAGGAAGAAGAATACTAGGGTAAAATGTGAAAATTGCAATCATGAACTGGAAAAGAGAGCTTACAACAACAGCTTGCATTTCGATAGGTGTTAAAGTGGTAGATTGACCAAAGGCACTTCACAGGAACGTTGTAGACAAAATTTAATATTGGATTATATAAAGATATTTTAGAACAGGTGACCAAAAGTCTGTTCTGAAGTTCTAAGGAGCATTATAACCATAAAGGAAGGTAAGAAAGGAGAGATTAAGAAATAAAAATAGGGATTTTGGGAAAAATTTAGCAGGTCTGGCGGGATCTGTGGAGATATATTGGACTCAACCTTAACTGTTTATCTCTTCTTCAGAATTGAAGGGGGCTGGAAAACAGTAATTTTTATGTTGTTGTCAAAAGGGAAGCATACCAAGTAGAACAGAGGTAATGGTGCCCAGAGCAAAGATAAAGGGAATGCTAATGGTAGTAGAGAAATATACAGATGCTTCGCACCTCTGCACCCAGCCATTTTATTTGTTTTGAAAATATTTTATTCATGTCATGCATTGTTCTCCATACATCTCATCAACTTATTGTGAATTTTCTCTTTTTCTACCCAAGTCATCGCATATGACCAGTTTCAAAATGATCTTAATTATTTGTACAGGAGACTAACTTTGCTCAAATTGTTCAGATTTAGGATTTTTTTTGTTTCATGGAATGTGGACATCATTGGCAAGTATTGACGATTCTTAATTGCCCTTGAACTGACTGACTTGCTCGGCACTTTCAGACAGCAGTAGAGAGCCAACTCATTGTTGTGGGTCTGGGATCATGTGGGCCATACCTGATAAGGATAGAGACAAAAAAAACTGCAAATGCTGGAATCCGAAGTAGACAGACAGGATACTGGAAGAACACAGCAAGCCTGGCAGGTCAGTAGGTGTTGATGTCAATGTTTCAGGTGTAACCCTTCTTCAGGACTGGCGGTGGGTGTGGAGGAAGCTGCAGATAAAAGGGGAGGTGGGGACAGAGTGGTGAACTGGGGATAGGTGAAGACAGGTAGAGGGTATGTCCTGGTTAGTCAGTGGGAGAAATGGATCCGGCTGGTGGCATGGTGCCAGTGTCAGTGATGGGGAGAGTCTGGGAAGGGAGTCAGGGGATGGAAAGGGAGGTTATTTGAAATTGGAGAACTAAATCTTGAGTCCTCCAGGCTGTAGGGTGCCCACGCAGAAGATAAGGTATTGTTCCTCCAATAGGCACTGTGGTTTGTTTTGGCAATGGAAGAGGCCAAGGGAATGGTTGGGGGAAAAATAATGGCGCTGACTGGGAGGTGTGGTTGGCCTCTGCGGACCTGGCTGCGATGCCCGGTGAGTCATTTCCTGAGTTTACGTTCAGTCTCCCCAGTGTAGAGAAGACTACATCGAGAGCCCCTGATGCAATAAACTAGGTTGGAAGAGAGGCAGGTGAACCTCTGTCTCACCTGGAAAGACTGTTTGGGGCCATGGATGGAGGTGAGTAGGGTGGTGTACTGGCAGGTTTTGCATTTTATCTGGTTGCAGGGGTAGGTAGCTGGGAGTTTGGTGGTGGAGATGACGTGAACCAAGAACTGTCAGAGGGAACAGTCCTTGCGGAAGGCTGAGAAGGTTGGGAAGGGAAGATGTTCTTGGTGGTGGGGTCTATTTGGAGTTGACAGAAGTGCTTTAGGATGATGCGTTGGATGCGGAGACTATAGGTTAAGGCAAGGAGGACTCTATCCTTATTGCGTTGGGAGGGGGGGGGTTTAGAGCGGTGGAATAGGGAATGAAGGTGGTGTGGCAGCGTGCTGTCTAGATGACGGAGGAAAATCGCGTTGCTCAAAATAGGTGGACATTTGGATGCTCACGAGTGGAATGTCTCCTCATCTGAGTAGATGAGGCAAAGGAATTGGGAGAATGGGATGGGGTTTTTGCAGATACTGGATGGAAGGAGCTGTAGTCCAGGTAGTTATGGGAGTCTGTAGATGTGTAGTTGACGTCTGTCTGGAGACTGTTGCCGGAGATGGAAATGGTGATGTCAAGAAAGGGGAGGGACATATCCAAGAAGTGAATTTGAGGGCAGGGTGGAAGTTGTGGGAGAAGTCAATGGACTGCTTCAGTTCAGCCTGATTGCAGGACGCTGCACCGATACAGTCATCTATGTAACGGCGGAAGAGTTGGAATATGGTGCCTGAAGGTGCTGAAGAAGGACTGTTCGATATGGCCAACAAAGAGGCAGGCATAGCTGGGGTCTATCCGGGCTCCCATGGCCACCCCCTTGATTTGGAGGAAATGGGAGGAGTTGCAGGAAAAGTCTTTGAGGGTGAGGTCCAGTTTGGTGAGGCAGAGGAGGAGGACTGGATGGATCTATTGGAGAAGAAGAACTGGAGGGCCTGGAGGCTGTCCTTGTGGGGTATGGACATGTATAAGGACTGCACGTCCATAGTTAAGGGAAAGCGCTGTGGGCAGGGAAATTGGAAGTTGTTGAAGATATGGAGGGCATGGTTAGTATCGCGGATGTAGGTGGTAAGTGTCTGAACTAAGGGGGAGAGGATGGATTCGAGGTAGGACAAGATGAGTTCAGTGGGGCAGGAGCATGCCAAGACGATGGGTCGGCCAGGATAGCTGGGCTTGTGGACCTTAGGGAGCAGGTAGAACCGGGCAGTACGGGGCTGGGGGTCTATGAGTTTGGAGGCACTAGAGGGACATCACCGGAGGCAATGGTTGCACTGACGGTGTCTCGGATTTGGGCATGATGGGTCGCGGTGGTGTCATAGGCAAGGGGGAGGTAAGATGTGGTGTCGGAGAGTTGGCATTTGGCCTCTGTGATATAAAAGTCCGTCCTCCAGAATACCACCACTCCGCCTTTATCAGTGGATTTGATGGTGAACCAGGGTTATTGTGGAGTGAGTGGAGTGCTGCATGTTCAGAGGGGGTGAGGTTGGAGTGGGTGAGGGGGATGGAGAAATTGAGGAGGCTGATGTCATGTTGGCAGTTTGCAATGAAGTGTTCTAGGGCAGGTAGAAGGTCTTCAGGTGGTGACCAAGTGGAGCTGACAAGGATGGCAGATTTCCTTCCCTAAAGGCCATTAGTTAACCAGGTGGGTTTTCTGCATTAATTGAGATGCAGTTGCTGTGGTGGAATTTGAAGCCATGTTCCCAAAGTGTTAGGCTGGACCTCGAGATTTCTAGTCCAGTGACAGTAGTAGCTCTGTGCTACTATCTCTACCTTCATGACGGAAAAAGGCTAAAATCCCAGAAAATTATACACAAGGTACTTTAAGGAGCGTTATGTAGTGGTATAGCAAGGTGGAAAGGGTGAGAGGTTAAGGAGAAAATTGACATGTTAAAACAACACTTTGGTAAAAAGAACAGATGGCAAATTTAGTAGGTTTGGAAAAAATGGGTTTTCACCTAAAGCAGAACTACATATACATTAATTGTTAGGGGGAATTTCCCTTTTTATTTTACTTTAAGCATTCAATATAATTGTATTCACTATTCATAAAATAATCAATTGCTTTCAGATTGTTGTTCTCTCCTTTTATAAAACTTATATTTATTTTCATGTGGTAATCTACTGTAGCCACAAGATCATTATTTTTAATGCAGTTACACCTCAAGTTTTGCCTTCCGAAATGTCTCTGCCTTTCCATCTCATTTTGTTAATTCACAGGAAGTTGACATCACTGGCAAAGCAGCATTTATTATCTATTTCTAATTACTGGAGAAGGTGGTAGTGTTGCACCATCTTCAACCACAATAGTCTGTGTTTAAGTACTGTTTCAGTTTTGTTCGGGAGGCATTTTCTAGATTTTGACCTGTGCCTTTGAAGGAATGGTGATGTAGTTCTAAATTGGGATAGTGTGTGGTCTGAAGGGGATCTTAGATGGTTGTATTCCCATGCACCAAGTGCACTTGTCCTTCTTGGTCATACGTTTGGTCAGTGCTGACAAACAAAATCGTGAGTTGCACATTGGTACTACAAATTTCAGTCAAGGTTTGCTTGTTGATGCTGGAGGAAGTGAATATTTAAGGTGGTGGACAATGTCTGTGAAGACCCTCGTTAAAACTGATGTGTGATCAAATTTTCAGTCAGTCTCTTTTGGCTAGATCTAATTTCTTTATTTGACAGTACATCTGTGTAGCTCTTTGGGACATCATCTTAAAGTGTCGCTTAAATAAAAGTTGCTGTTACTTCATTATTATACTTGTTTCGTGACAACCAAAAATTAGTCCAGAAAGTGAGACTGAGAGATTTCATTCATGAAAATCTCACTTTGCTTTATTCTAGTACCTTGACGCTGGATTCAGAGTGCTGTACTGTGATTGGAAAATTGGTGCAAATGCACCCTCAAGTTTGTTTAAAATCAAATTGCATTCACCTGCAATTCTTCTAACCTGATCTATTGCATCCGTTGCTCCCGATGTGGTCTCCTCTACATCGGACAGACCAAGCTCAGACTCGGGAACTGGTTCGTGGAGCTTCTGTGTTCTGTATGCTTCAATCAACACCACCTTCCAGTTGCCAGCCATTTCAACTCCCCCCTCCCAAACCCTTAGTGACCTGGCCATCCTGGGCCTGTTCCACTGTCAAAATGAGGCCACACATAAATTGGAGGAACAACACCTCACGTTCTGCCTTGGGAGCTTACAGCCCAATGAACTCACATAGAGTTCATCAACTTCAAAATCTCCCCACCCCCAGCCTCATCCCATGTCCAGCCCTCCCTCTCTCCTCGCCTCCTTGACCTGAGATACCTGTTCATCCTCCTTCTCACTATTCTGCTCCACTCTTTCTACTAACTAATTGGGGGGGAGAAAGTAATGAAAAGCTTATGCTTGAAACATCGATTCTCCCGCTCCTTGATGCTGCCTGACCGGCTGTGCTTTTCCAGCACCACATTCTTTGCCACTGACCAATCTCAGTAACACCTTACCTGCATCCACCTATCATCATTCCACTACCTTCTACCGACCACCCCCCTCCCACCCTTGTTTCTCTCTATTTATTTCTGAGTTTCCTTCCCCTCCCATGTCCTGATGAAGGGTCTGGAAACATCCACTTTCCTGCTCCTCTGTTTTGTCTGACCTGCTGTGTTTTTTCAGCTCAGTGTTTTATCGATGCTGACTTCCAGCATTTGCAGATCTTAAATCTCCAAATTATTTAATCAAAACTGTTATTTCTTTGATAGATATAATATCCTTGAAACACATTTAATTACAGAGTCGTAGTGATGTACAGCATGGAAACAAACGCTTTGGTCCAACTCATCTATGTCGACCAGATATCATAAATTAATCTAGACCCATTTGCCAGCACTTGGTCCAAATCCTTCGAAGCTCTTCCTATTCATATACCCATCCAGATGCCTTTTAAATGTTGTAATTGTACAAGCCTCCACCACTTCCTCTGGCAGCTCATTCCATACATGTACCATCTTCTGCATGAAAAAGGTGCCCCTTAGGTCCCTTTTATATCTTTCCCCTCTCACCCTAAACCTATGCCCTCTAGTTTTGGCCTCCCCCACTTCAGGGAAAAGACCTTGCCTACTTACCCTATCCATGCCCCTCATGATTTTATAAACCTCTGTAAGGTCACCCTCAGCCTCCTGTGCTCCAAGGAAAACAGCTCCAGCCTATTCAACTTGTCCATACAGCTCAAATCCTCCAACCTTGACAACACCCTTGTAAATCTTTTCTGAACCCTTTCAAGTTTCACAACATCATTCCTATAGGAGGGAGACCAGACTGTACTACTTTAGAAGATATTTAGTGATCAGTTAATGTTGCTCCTACTTGGAAATACCCAAGAAAGAAGCGAACTTTATTTGTGTTCGCTTCATCATTCATTCATTTTACTAACAGTCAGGGTTTCCCAACTATAACGAAATCGAGTGAATATGTCACCATTTCTTTTCACGGTTCATCTTTCTGCGTTCCGGTTCATACCAAAGGGCTATTGCCTGGTAGGGTCACCCCATGAAACTTTGTCTACATGCTGTGCTGAAATTCCTCAATGGCGGTTTGCTCCTCCCACTCCCACATTCTGCACGTCGCTTCCAGTGACTAAGAGCACGTCATTGCCTGAAGCTCAACATGCAGTATACAGGCTAAGTTTAATATAGTTGGTGCTGGAAAGACAGATTTAGAATTGAGGTCCCGGTATTTCTGCGATCTTAAGTCATCTGAGATACAGAAAATATTACTAAGATTCTGAACCAGAGGCGGAAGCCGCGATATTAGTGAGAGCAAGAAATCTTGCAAGCTCACTGATTCGGGGTTACTCAAAACTTGCAGTGATTGGAAAAGTACCATTCTGGATCCTCTGATAGGATTCGATTTACGATTTCACAAGATGGTTTTAAATCTTGAGAAGCTAGTGAGGGAGAGCGTCGTACCTCGTTTAAATGAACACGGTTATTATTACATTGATAATTTTTTGGGAAGTGCAGTCGGAGATTGTGTTTATGAAGAAGTTCGTAACTTGCATTCTGTAGGAACGTTACGAGATGGGCAATTGGCCGGTCAAAGAGCTGGTTACTGCAAGAGACATCTACGGGGTGATCAGATCGCTTGGGTGAGAGGAGTCAAGGACAGATGTTATGCGATAGACTTCCTTCTTTCGTTACTAGATAAGCTTATTATTCTTTGTGAAGGAAAACTCGAGAATTACAATATAAAAGATAGATCCCAGGTAAGTTCTCTGGATACATTCGGATTATCCGGTTTGTATGAGTTTGACTGAGTTAATTAACCAGTGAGGTTAAAATGGGTTGTTACAAATGTTTGAAGTACTTACAGAAAAACTGATTTGAGAAGCTGTCATCAACTGCAGTGTCCAGTGTAATATCTTAAGTTTAAAAGAGATTTTGTGTAGAGAAGCAGTATTGCACCCCCCCCCCCCCCCGCCCGTTTCATAAGTGTTATATTTGAGCAGAAACTTTTTAACATCTGAATGTAGAAACAGGTTTCATGATCTTGTGAATGAGGTAAGGACAGAGCATGAGAATGATTTTTTTCTTAATTTGATTCATTTTGAGGAGGTAGTACCTCAATCACACTGATTCATACATAATTTGGAGGTGCTGGTGTTGGACTAGAGTGTACAAAGTTAAAAATCACAACAGATTTATTTGGAAGTGCTAGCTTTCAGAGTGCTGATCCTTCACCAGGTGGTTGTGGAGTATAAGATTGTAGGATTCAGAACTTATAGCAAAAGTTTACAGTGTGCTGTAACTGAAATTATATATTGAAAAAGACCTGGATTATTTGTCAAGTCTCATCTTTTGGAATGGGCATGTTTCATATGTAAATTCCAGAACTTTCTCAAAGTTACTTACATAAATCCGCGTCAGATTCTGTAAATTCCTTTTTTAGATTAGAATCAGTCTGATCATTGGGGCACAGACAACCTCACACCTTCAGTGCATTATCTGGGCCAATATGGCACCTATTGTTGAAGTTCACTTGAGAATGTAACTTTAAGAAAATTCTGGAATTTACATATGCAGGACCTGAGACCAACATGCCCATTCTAAAAGATGAGAGACTTAACAAACAATCCAGGTCTTTTTCAATATATAATTTCAGTTACATCACACTGTAAACTTTTGCTATAAATTCTGTGTCCTACAACCTTATACTCTACAACCACCTGAGCAGCATTCCGAAAGTTAGTGCTTCCAAATAAACCTGTTGGACTTTAACCTGGTGTTGTGATTTTTGATTAGATTCCTAAATACATCACTAAGCTAAGGACAGAAGCTGTAAAAAAAGTGATGGCCAACATGAGCTAGATTCCCCACTTGGTGTTTTTACTAGAAGTTATAAAAGATATGTTAGTATTATATACTATAAGGGCAATTTGTACCACATTATTTTTTCTAAGTGTTAGGAATCAAAATTAACAGAAATATGAGCAAAGTATTTTCAGGTATGAAAGATGTGAGAAATATTGTTATTGAGGTATTTCCACAGTAGGCTGTGGAAAGTGACCCCAGAAAACTAATTAAGGCAAAATTGTCAGTTTGGATCAAAGGAACAAACATCTAAACTAGTTGCAGAATCTTAGTGTGGAATGGACTTTTAAATAGAATAACAAGCAAAAACCATGTAATAGCAAAATCTTAATTGTTCTAAAGCACCTTTATTAAGATAGCAACATGTGGCAAGATAAAATTGAAATAGAACTATGCAAGGAGATATTAGAGCTGATGCAAAAGTTGGTCAAAGAGAACTTAGTTGAAGGAGGCCAGAGAAGTCAAAAGGCAGACAGATAATGGAGGGGATTTATTATATTCTGATTATTCAGTTCCAGAGACATAGTGCCATGTTTATGCTACTAGGCCTAAGTGACCATAACGTATTTGGAAGCTGCTAAATAATCAGGTTGGGACCATGCATTTCACCATTGCATAGGGAGGGCAACCACAAGAACCTGCCCAACATTGATAACTGGAGTTGAGATTGATAAAGGGCTTTTTGAAGAACATTATGAGATTTTGATGGGATTGTATAGTCTACGTGTTGGGTCAGAGTTAGATCAGGTATGCTGTATAGAAGTAGATACAGTGGGGAGTCTGATATAACCGGCCCCAACAAATTAGTTGGGCCTATAAAAGGGAGAAGGTTTCAAATACGAAACTTGGGCATTTTGTTTTCACAAGTCACAGGAAGAGGGGTCACTAAGTACTCAGGCAATACAGGGATGACCATGATTTTGACAAATGGGTGGCATGTGAGGAAGGTCAAGGCTTCCAAACAATTGGGGTGCCACCTGAATGCAAGGATGGCATCAGTTTGCAATGAGGAGCAATATCTTCCACAGGAAAGGTAGATCCCTGGACATAAGAATGGCAGAGGAAAGGAACTAGGAGTAGGGGTGTTATATGCTTGTTTACCCTGCGTGGATAAAAAGTAACTATAGTTAGTTTTACATTTGTTATTGGGAAAAAAATGTTAGAGTTAGTTAGAAAGGATGTAATAGCAGAGTATATGGAAATGTGTATTTTACAAAGGAAAAATAATCCCTTCAACCTTGAAAATTCTTTGAGGAGGTATCCAGCAGGTTAGATAAAGAAGACGCAGTAAAATATATGGATTTATACTTGGATTTTCAGAAGGCATTTGGCAAGATACTACGCGTTAGACTACTTAAGAAGAGTCCATCGTGTCGGTAGTACATTAGCATGAATAGAGTATTGGCTAATTAATAAAAGACATAGTTGGGATAAAGGGGCACATTTAGTATAGCAACCTCGAACAGCTGGAGTGTCATAAGGATCAGTACTGGGGTCACAATTATTACAATATATTAATGACTTGAAAGTGAATGCCAAATTTACAAGTGGCAGAAAAGTAGGTGAGAAGGCAAGTAATGAGCATGATACAGAATCTGTAGATCGAAATAGTCAAGTGAGTAGGCAAAAATTTGACAGATGGACATAATATAAGAAAATAGGAGGCTATGCACTTTGGTCAGAAAAATAAAGAAGCTGAATATTATTTAGATTGAGAGATTGAGAAATACTACAGAAAGTTACAGCATAGAGTAGAGTATAAAAAAAGGAAGTATTGCTAAAACTGTATGAGGCAGTCGTCAGACCACACTGGATTACTGTGAACAGTTTTGGATCCCCTAACTAAGGAAAGATTATAATAATTGCATTGGAAGCAGTGCAAAGACAGTACACATGGAGAGACTGTCTTATGAGGAGAAGTTGAGTAGGTTGGATCTGTATTTATTGGAATTTAGAAGAATGAAAGGTGACCTTTTGAAACAGAAGATTCATAGCAGATTTGACAAGTTGGTTCTCCTCATGTGAGAGTTTAGGAACAGAGGACATGATTTCAGAATAAGGGGTCATGCATTAAGAGAGATATAAGGGGGAATTCCTTCTTTCAGTGGGTAGTTAATTTGTGGAATTCTTTACCACAAAGGGCTGTATTCAAGGTCGACATAGATTTTTAATCAGTAAGGGAATGAAGGGTTATGGGAAAAGTCAAGGAAGCAGAGTTGTGGATTCAGATCAATCCTGATCTTATTGAATGACGGAACAAATGGGCTGAATGAGCTGCTTCCCCTCTGATGCCTTATGGTCTTTTGAGTACTCTGCTGGCCTGTATGGCCAGTGCCAAAATTGGACAGGAGCGTGTGCTGCAAGAATAATTTTTTATAAGTGATTGGGATGTGAATATAGGAGGTATGGTTAGTAAGTTTGTGGATGACACCAAGGTTGAACAGTGAAAAGGTAACCCAAGAGTACAAGGGGACCTTGATCAGATGGACCGTGGAACCTCAAGTTTAATTTAGATAAATGTGACGTGTTGCATTCTGCAAAGGCAGAGCAGGCAGGACCTGTATGGGTTCTGGGGAGAGTTGCCAAACAAAGACCATGGGGGCAGGTTAATAGTTCCTTGAAAGTGGAATCGCAGGTAGACAGGGCAGTGAAGTAGGCGTTTGGTAACGCTTGCCTTTATTGGTCAGTGCATTGAGTATAGGAGTTAAGATGTCATGTTGCAGCTGTACAGGATGTTGGTTAGGCCACTTTTAAAATACTGCATTCAATTCTGGTCTTCCTGCTATAAGAAAGGATCTTGTGAAACCTGAAGGGGGTTCAGAAAAGATTTACAAGGATGTTGCTGGGATTGAAGGGTTTGAGCTATTGGGAGAGGCTGAATAGACTGGGACTACTTTCCTTGGAGCTTTGGAGACTGAGGTGTGACCCCTATAGAGGTTAACAAAATCATGAAGGGCTTGGATAGGTTGAATGGCCAAGGCCTTTTTCCTAGAGTCGGAGAGTCCAAAACTAAATGACATAGGTTGAAGGTGAGAGGAGATAGATTTAAAAGGTACTTGAGAGGCATCTTTTTCACGCAGAGGGTGGTGTGTGTATGGAATGAGCTGCCAGAGGAGGTGGTGGAGGCTGGTCCGATTACAACATTTAAAAGGCATCTGTATGGGTATATGAATAAGAAGGGTTTAGAGGGATATGGGCTAAATGCTGGCAAATGGGACTAGATTTATATAGAATAGCTGGTCAGCATGGATGAGTTGGACCAAAGGGTCTGTTTCTGTGCTGTATATCTCTATGACTGTAGGATGCAGGAGGAGGAGAGGTTGTGAGTTGCCTTCACTGACTGAATAGGAAGCAGAGAGTAGAGGGGGTTAGTAATTTGGGAGGGTGAGTTGGCTGCGAACCACTGAGTGAACATGATACTTGAAATAATGAGAGTTGTAGTCTATGACCTTTAGATTAGATTAGATTATTTACAGTGTGGAAACGGGCCCTTCGGCCCAACAAGTCCACACCGCCCCGCCGAAGCGCAACCCACCCATACCCCTACATTTACCCCTTACCTAACACTACGGGCAATTTAACATGGCCAATTCACCTGACCTGCACATTTTTGGACTGTGGGAGGAAACTGGAGCACCCGGGAAACCCACGCAGACACAGGGAGAACGTGCAAACTCCACACAGTCAGTCGCCTGAGGCGGGAATTGAACCCGGGTCTCTGGCGCTGTGAGGCAGCAGTGCTAACCACTGTGCCACCGTGCCACCCACCTTTGGTGAGAAGCATTTGCAGTGATAGAGTTAGTGAGTGGTGGCCATGTCAGTATGAGGTAGCAAAGATGGTATTTAATTTCACAGAGCAAAGAAGATCAAAACCTTTTTCCTGAACCAGGACACTGCATTTACCCTGCCTCTGTCTGAGTCCAGGCTGTCTCTCTGGTGCTATGGCCTTCTTTACCAGCACTGCTCTCCTCTCCACCATCCAACTTCTGCACGCACTCAGCACCTTTATTTCTCAGCCATTGAAATGAGGCACTAACCTTCCTTTCCTGGCCATTTCCTTGGGGATAATGATGCACAGCCACAGTATGAAGGGAAGTTCGTGTTTTGCAGCAAAGAAGTGCAGTGAAGCTAATTGTTTTTAATATGACACCTTAGCTTCTCCTATCACACAAGTCTGTGAAACAGGCACCAAAGAGGCTAACCACATCACTAATAAGACGAAGAGTGGCTGTTTGCATGAGAAAAGTCGATGTGGGCCATGGAAGACTGGCTGCCATAAATCCCTCTTGCCAAGTTGGGAAAATTCAGCCCATTGTATTTCACTTACAAGACTAGTTCTACTGAGTATGAATTTTTAAAATCTGTTTAACTGGATTTTTCCACCTTTAACCAGTTATAACATTTAACTTGAGCTTTTTTCCCTTTAAACTGTTCATAGATATTTTGTTATGTAACGATCATTTTAAAGATACGTAAATATACATATCGCTGAATCTTTTTTTTTTGGCTAAGTGCGAGTTGCATCAAGTTTGGTGGAGTGATTCTGGCCATGAGGCTGAATGGATTTCCTTGCCCTATTTTGTTAAACTTGATATTAAGTGAGGTTTTTAACCCTTATGGCAAGTATCATGTCCAATTTCCATCATGTCTTGCAGCACACTATTCCGGAGCAACTCGCTACTCACCAGTCACTCTAAATTGATTGTCATCCCTGCCACTGTTGGCATATTTATAGAGTCCAGTTGGACAATTTGTCAGTCTGGAGGTACTTCGCATGGTTCCTGACATCTGCACCAAAAATGATAGAAAGGATGAAATTACTATCCTGCTTTATTGGCATGGCCCTGCAGCTCCTCTTGGCTTTGATGCATTGGTGGGACTTATTCGTCTCAAACGATCAGCTGTGGAGAACATGACACCAGACCATGCTAGCCTGGTGTGAAGTTGCCACTGAAGTTAGCAGTCGCAGCCAATTGGAGGAATGCCCAGCACTTGAGGAAGAAGGTCAATGTACTTCTCTATTCTATCAGCTTCTCTCCGATTGCTCACCTTCACTCTATCTTTGCTACTGGACTCACCTCCCACCTAGGCTTATGCTCTATCACTCCCACTAATGCTTACAACATCATCCCCACTTGCCCTCACCCACCTCAATGTTTGACACCATTAACCGTGCTGTCACCCTTTGTGTGCCAAACTCCTCACTTAGGAAAACTCCCCACCTGCACCAACAATAATAATTATGCCACCCACTTCCATCTTCCATAATATTTGCCCTTCTGTCATTCCAGGAGTTAAACAGCTCAAAGTAGGGCAGTAAAAGTCAAAATAGGTGATGTGTTGCCCATCATTTGGCTCCTCACCCATTATTAGTAGTGGATCATGACTGTGACCATCTAGAGTAGGATTTGGAGTGATATATAAGGATGCCCTTGACTTAATGTGCCAGGATCCCCGAAGTGAAGACTATCCTTCTTGACTAGACTGAGGTCAGCTGGCAATTGTTGCAAACTTCCCGACTTTGTCTGAGCTAACTGGCATGTCACCATGTTACTGCTCTCTTGAAACATGGTATTTCTGACTGAGGCAGCAATGCACAAAACGGCAAGGCAATACAAGGCAGGGAAGCTACACACGCCCAGGTAGGCTCTGAGTGAAAGAGTGCTATGACAGCAAGCAAAATGCTGGAGATGTAGCCTGGTTCTGTCCACAGCTAGGTGCATGTCCCTGAATGCAAAGTGCCCTTGCTACATCATTACAGTGACAATTGCTGGGATAACTCAAGGTACATCATTGAAGTGCAAAGGTGTGCCATGAGAGATCACAGAGGCTGGTACATGTCGAATGCCAATGTCTGTGAACTACCAAACTGCTCCTGAGACTATCATTGAAAGGAGGACTGGTGGCGGCACTGTGCCCCAATCACAGTCTAGTACCCAGATATCATATGTTATGACATGATAAGCAGCTCTGTGAACTCCATTTACCTGTCACATACCACATGCTTGCAGTGATGGACTCTGTTGTGTAAAGTCCAAAAAAGACTAAGAGTGAAAACTACTCAGAATCACCTGAAGAAAAGGAACAACATTTGTAGACCTCCCACTCCACCAAGGACGTGTAGGTGCTGGGCCTCCTCCATCGCCAAACTCTCACCACCCGACGCCTGGAGGAAGAACGCCTCATTTTCTGCCTTGGGACCTTGAAACCACATGGGATTAATGTCAATTCCACCAATTTCCTAATTTCCCCATCCCATTTTATCCCAGTCCTAAGCCTCCAACTCGGCACCGCCCTCTTGACCCTGTCCATTGTCTTTCCCATCTATCTGCTCCACTCTCCTCTCTGACCTACTGCCTTCTGCCCCACCTTCATCTACTTATTGCATTCCCAACTACCTTCCCCTCCCAGCCCCAAATTATGAGCAATTTTAAAAATACTGGCTTTCTGAAAAAGAACATTTTGAAGCTCAAAGCAGTAAATCACTACAGAACAACCAGCTGTTTTGGAAGAATTTGATTTAATTCAACAGTGATGCATATTTATCAAAAATAGGCAAATATAAAAAAAGGTACAGAAAACAGTAGCAAATTTTATAGTATTTTAAAATAAAATTGTATTCCTGAATAGAAGACAAGTTTATAGAACGTAAAATATAAAACAGTGTTGAAATTATTCAGATTTAAAATGCTTTCCCAGGCATACGTTTCATCAACACATGATGAAGTAGTGGAAAAAGTCAAGACTTCCTAATAAATTCAAGATCTGAGGTAGTCCTAAAGAGTACGAGAGTGGACCAAATGGAGAAAATGATTAAAATACAAAATTGCTTCAAAACTCAATGTCAAATCAGAAGTGGAACAAGTTAATGCACCACTAGGTTATACAGCTGATGAAATTATGAATTATCAGAAGATTAAGAAAGATAGACATTACAAAGTGTTGAAAATTAAGAACAAATGGAATTCTAGAATGGGCATGATTCACCAGAAAAGCTAATCTTCCAGAAGAAACTGCAGACAATTTCATTAATGATTTCATTAATTTCATCAATTCCAAAATTAAAGCAATGTTCTGAGTGTCACTACAACATAAAGAATAACATTTGAGAATGTGTATATCCAGAATCAAGAAAGCTTACCCCTGAATAAAGAAGTGGGTTTTGCCCTCACCATTCTGTAGTTAGTTCATGTGGTTCAACCACTTAATGAGAAAGCTACCAATGTCAGATTTATGAAAACAGAATCCATGGAAACTGTTATAGGTTACCCAAGATTAATTGCTGAACTTGAGAAGTTACAACCAGCACAAATCACTTACTGGAGTTAGACTTATTTTACACTATCAGCATGGAAGAAAACACTGACTTCACAGGGTTATAGGAAATGTTTTCTATCCCTGACTGCTCGGAAAGGTATCCTCAGACGTTATCAGCAAGATGTTCGACAAAAACCAAAATACAGCAGCTGAAATTAAACCATACAATCCACCTGAGCTTATTTGGTGAACTTTACTTGAACCAGTAAAGACAACATCTTAGCCTGCTACACAATTGGATGACACATAACAGTCAATACCACTGATGATGTTCATATGAAAGAGATCTCCACACCAAATAAAAGATTTGTCAGAAGACTTATCCTACAGATGTTGCTTGAACTACCAGTCAGTGTATGATCGTCTGCATTACTTTTAAATAATTTTCCAGTATGTTGCATATAGTGCTGAAAGCATCTTACATAAAATTTGCTGTTCGTATACTGTCCAATCTGGACCTCAATGCCTGTACAACTCCTTTAGAGATGGAGTATGAAAGTAGTAGATCTGTTTGACCTTCGGGTCAGTAGTAACATCACAGTAGTGCCACTGAAAAATGTTGCTCCTCGTATATCACCACTGCAGACGTATTGAGTATTTCCAGTGTTTCTGATTTGATTTCATATCCTTTGTGGTGTATATTTCAATACTGTGTGGCTGAGCTCTTGGATCTTGCCTAATATAATTATTACAGGCACACTGCAAGGAGAAGTTCGAAGACCATACTTAATGAGGTGGAAAACTATAATCTTTGTCATTGGAAGTTGCCAATAAGGGCAATTCAATATTCACTACAAATAGTTCCTTTCTCCTCACTCTGATTCTTCTGAGTTTCCTGTAGGAATGCTTCTATATTTAGAGTCATAGAGATGTACAGCATGGAAACAGACCCTTCGGTCCAACCCGTCCATGCCGACTAGATATCCCAACACAATCTAGTCCCACCTGCCAGCACCCGGTCCATATCCCTCCAAACCCTTCCTATTCATATACCCATCCAAATGCCTCTTAAATGTTGCAATTGTACC
>NC_057719.1:59962593-60047547 GCF_004010195.1 Chiloscyllium plagiosum
CAGTCTGAAAAACAACCCTCCACCACCACCCTCTATCCTCTACCTTTGAGCCAGTTCTGTATCCAAATGGCTAGTTCTCCCTGTATTCCATGAGATCTAACCTTGCTAATCAGTCTCCCATGGGGAACCTTGTCGAACGCCTTACTGAAGCCCATATAGATCACATCTACTGCTGTGCCCTCATCAGTCTTCTTTGTTACTTCTTCAAAAAACTCAATCAAGTTTGTTTGTATAAAAAACTTTGCTTGTACGTTTCACAGTGGTTTTACTAGATGGCCAGTACAATGGATTGTTGTGATTATAAACAAAAGTTTATTAAAGATGTTTATTTGAAGCTTATCTTTCCTCCAACGGACAAGCTCCCATTCAGAGTTATCTCTTGCACTTAGGTCTTATTTTAATTCGGTAAAAGACACATTCATGGGTACCACGTGCAAATACACTGTCATGCTGACCATAGAAAGAATGGAGGGTTTAGCGCAGCTCATTCCAAAATGAGGTTTGGAACCCCAGGTTGATCCTGAGCTTGAAGAACAATGGGGCACTGACTAAGTTGAAAGCAGCAGTGCTCCTGCTCCAACAGGCCCCTTCTCTCATGGAACCCCTCCTTTAGTTTAATGTCTCAGTTCTCATTGAGGGGTTGTAAATAACTTTCAGCCTCCGTATGGCATCATAGAGGGAAATTACTTGAGAAACACTGATTACTTGTTAGATTGGGGTAGAGTGAGACTTTGGTGAGTGCACATTTACAATACAGCTTACTAAGTATACACAAGTGCAAACAATAAATTGGCCTATGAAAAATGCTGATTTTTTTACATGTCACCTCCAGCATAAAAATTGACATAATGCTTGAAATAAGTCTCCTAGGCCCTTCATCTCCGGGGCTCCAGAACTTGAACTTGTCTGGATCCTTAGGTGTTTTTGCTGCTTTGGTCTAGGTACATTCTTTTAAGGCTAGGCCTGACTGCTCCAATTCACAATCCATTCTGACTAAGGGACTGGAGTGGGAATAACTTCTTCCACCCACTGCTTCAAGCACTGCTGGCTTTTTAAGGTAGAGCAGAAGTTCTCCCTTTGCAAAACCACAAAAAAAACCAGCTGAGTTTATGATTGTTCTGATAGACTCAAGCTCAGTTTTCATAATCTAACAGAAACAACCATGGATTTCTGGGCAATGATATACAAACAATCAGCATTTGTATGCCCAGGACTGTAAGATTAAGCACTTTGTTCTTGTAAAACCACTGTTTTCATACATTAGCGTGATTTCATGAAGAGGAATGAAATCATTGCAAAAAACATGCCTCTATCTGTTTTTCATCTTTCTTCTACATAACTTCAAAGTCAATCCCAGTTAAATATAATTGCTATGCCATTATTAAACCAAGACATCTAAATTAAATTGTTAACATACATTTCAGTGCACTGCATTCATTTGAACTCTTGCAACTAGTCAATATTTGGATATGTGAATAACTTGCGTATATATTTGTTCTGCTTTTATCAGAAGACAAATTTTGATGACCATAATAACTGTTATAGAATGTGTGCAACAAAACACCATTTTTAAATTCCTATTACATTTTCAAAACTGTTGTCACCTAGTAAAAACCAGATGAGCACCATCAAGATACTGGACTTGAGTTGTTAATAGATGTCTAGTTTAGACATGCTCCATTCAGTGATACAACTTGTACCTACAAAAAATTTCACTGAATTGATGGAAGCAGAGAATTGGTGCAGGGATCAAGAACCTCTGGCATAGCTCAGCACTCTCAGGAATATAAGCTGAGAACTTGCTGGTTTCATCGTGCCAGTTTCTTTCTAATTAATTAATTAGAATTAACTAATTTATTAATGTTCAGTTTTGATGATTCTTAAGAAATGTCAGATTTTTATAGCCCTCTGAAAACTGAATATGAAACACGTGCTATTATGGTAGTTTATATACTTTGGTTTACAAAGGCAATTTAAAAAGTCTGATTGATTTTCCTGCTTTCACTGCTGAGGCTTTAAAATTACTGTTTACTTGTCCCAGAATAGGTACTTTATTTATTTGCAACTTTGTACTATCAAGTTCTGCTTTGATTGAGGTGTTCACTTGTACATTAAGTTACTTCACTGGAGTTTGACTATCACTGTGTTCACGTTCTGCACGTAGCACTGTCGTTAAATCAACAAGCAGTTGGCTAAGAGCCAGACCTCACCGGAAGCAGCTATCCTGCTCCCAAACATTTCAGTTTATGATTATGTTACAAAATATATGACAAGTTACATCTATTGATAATTATTTTCCAGCATTATAACTAAATTGACAATGCTTTTAAATATCTTTATTCTTTGTTCCGTTTACTAGTTGTTGGAGTTTTATCAGATCTATAACTAAGAAACTCTCAGCTATTCATAGGCACAAAAAGATCCCTTTATCTCGTGCTGATTGCATCTCATTCTTGAGTTGGTGATGTTTATTACATCTAGGAAGTTTGGTTTCTCTGGTCGAGTGAGGTTTGTGGTAGAAAGCTGCTGTGCTTGTTTATAGATTTCACTCTTGATTTATCTTGGTTTATGAATCTCATGTTTTGTGAGAGGACGTAGTGGTTAAACTCCAATTTACAATATCTATGTCTGTCACCCAATTTTAGTTTTTCTTGGTCTTTTGTTGCTAATGTCTATACTTTTGTTTTAATATCCTATTTAAAGGTGTTGACTTCTTCCTGAGGTACAATCTCATTTCTGAGATGCAGGTTCACAGGAGGTATGTTCTAGTACCTCACTCAAGTCAGTCATCAATGAAATTTGACATTAAATATTGGTAGGCTATTCAATTAATGAAGGCAGTACAATAAAACTCAATTTTATTCTAACTTGACATCCACATGCATCTTCGAATAGATTAGATTACTTACAGTGTGGAAACAGGCCCTTCGGCCCAACCAGTCCACACCGACCCTCCGAAGAGTAACCCACCCAGACCCATTTCCCTCCTAATACTAACACTAGTGGGTAATTTAGCTTGGGAGGAGAAAGTGAGGACTGCAGATGCTGGAGATCAGAGCTGAAAATGTGTTGCTGGAAAAGCGCAGCAGGTCAGGCAGCATCCAAGGAGCAGGAGAGTCGATGTTTCAGGCATGAGCCCTTCTTCAGGATGCTGCCTGACCTGCTGCGTTTTTCCAGCAACACATTTTCAAGGCAATTTAGCATGGCCAATTCACCTGACCTACACATCTTTGGATTGTGGGAGGAAACCGGAGCTCCCGGAGGAAACCCACGACACAGGGAGAACGTGCAAACTCCACACAGACAGTCAGCCAAGGCTGGAATCGAACCTGGGACCTTGGTGCTGTGAGGCAGCAGTGCTAACCACTGATCAATGTGCCACGGTTACTGCATGTGGGATCCTTGGTTGATGTACCACTTCTTAACCTAGGCTGTAGAAGCAATTGATACTACCCTAGTTCAAAAAATCAGAGTATGGTTACAGCAAGAAGAAGGTAATTTGGTCTGTAGAGTCTCTACTCGCTCTACGAAGGATCAAGTTATGTATTCACTGGTTCCTTTTTAGATAATGATCCAATCCTCTTTTTAATGTCTCAGTTAACTTCCACCACAGCCTCAAGTTGTGCATTCCAGACGCTAACCAGTTGCAGTATGAAGAAGATGTTCTTCATATCAGTATTGCTTATTTTGCCAAATACTTTAAATCTTTTGTCCTCTTCTCAATCTTTCCACCAATAGAAGTAGTTTTCCCAAAACACTATGTCCAGACTTCTCATGATTTGAGTACCTCTGTCAACTGTCTCTTAACCTTCTGTTTTCTGTGGAAAGCAGTTCCATTTCTTCATCTTTTCTGTGTAACTGATATTATTCAACCTTGGAGTCATTCCTGTGATTTCCTTTTCTGCACATTCTTTATTGCATTCACATTTTTTTCTAAAGTGTGGGGATCACAACTGGACACAGTGCATCAGTTGAGATGAAACCAGTGTTTCATACAAGTTTTAACATCACTTTCTTGCTTCTCGTAATGCCCCTCTATTTATTAACCATTCCATCAATCTGACCTGTTATGAATACCTAGGACATCTGTTCCTGCACCTCATTTACAAATATAAGCAAGCTTTCCTTAATTAATTGAATTTGTCCCTTTTGCCTATTCATTTTGTTCCAAATGATCTTTCTAGAAACTTCTTCAGTACCAAGGTTGAACTTTCTGGCCACCGGTTGCTGGGCTTATTTTTGCAATTCTTTACTCTCAATTTTCTGCCTCAGAGCGCTGTGGAAGCTCCGGCTTTGGGGTAAAAGGCATTAAAGTTTTTAATCAGCTATGATCAGATTAAACACAGAGCAGACTTGATGGACTGAATGGCCTATTCCTGTTCCTGTGTTCCTCTTGCACCACCCCGAGTCTAAGGAAGACTGGAAAATTATGGCCACTGCCTCTGCAATTTCCACGCTCATTTCTCTCAGTATTCTTGAATGTGTCCCTTTGGTCTTGCTGTCTTAGCAAACTGAAGTGCAGAGAGTCTACACATTACTTCCTTATCGAGTTGAGACTAGCCGACTCAGCACAAATCTGGACTACTCCTGTGATTTGTTTTAAAATCATAAAGGTTTACTTTTCCATTCTATTTCCCTATTCAGAAATAAATGATAGCTGGGAGCCAGAAGCTGTGAGAGATCAGTCACATTAGCTGCTGTGAATGGAAAAACAAGTATGTATTTAGTTTATTAAGATATTGGCAGCATGTGTTCTTCCCCTCTCTTTCAAAAAGGAAGTGCAAATCCAAAAATGTACAGCATCTTCTCTGGCATTTCAGTTTAAAAAAAAAGGTGTAATGATATAAGTTAAGTGCTGTTGAGCTTTTGAACCACTGTAAAATACAACAATATATGCGTAAGTAACCATGAGAGTGAAATCACTTTTGCATTTCAGCATTCCTGGACTAACTAATTTTCCAAATCAATGGTAAATTGAATAGTTACAACAATTGGTTTGCATTGTTTTAATTGTGCTTTAGATATGGTCTTGAACTTGCTGAAAATAAGCAGCTGTAATAGAAAAACTTAGAAGCATAGGAGATAGGAGCAGGAGGAGGCTATTCAGCCCTTTGAGCCTGCTCCGCCATTCATCTCGATCATGGCCGATTCTCCAACTCAACAGCCTAATCTTACTTTCTCCTCCGAACCTTTGATCCCATTCGCCCCAAGTGTTATATCGAGTCATGCCTTGAATACATTTAAGGTTTTAAAAAGTGATAATAGAAGAGAGGCTGAGGGGTGATGATTTTGGCAGGTTGATGAAAAGTGAATAGTGGCAGTTAAGCCCAACCAAATCCTTAGAAGGAGATCTTGTAAAGAATTAGGGGCCCTATTTGCTTGTGCCCTGAATACCAATGGAGAGGCCTTAATCAGTACGGTGTACCTCTTCCATAAAATGGAATGTGGCATACATACCTGTCTAGGCCCACAAATTTTGTGCAAACAAGCAATCTTGGCTGATGTTGATTATATAAATTGCTAAACCTACCAACATCAAAAAAATGGACTGGCATCAGCCATTTAATAGAGATAATTAGCATTGATTGTTTAAAAATGCTGCAGAACCAGTGGCATAATAAAATTAACATTTTATTTGCAAGTTTAGTCACGAAGTTCAAAGTAACTTAAAGCACAATTTTAAACTTATTTAAATGGATTTGCTGTTCCATCAAATCAATCTTCGATCTTAGTTTTGGTGCTAAAATTGATCTGTGGTAGTGGTCTTTGTTTATTTTAAATTCCAATGTGGTGACTTTGATAGAATGCAATTGAATTCTTCTTTTATATTTCTTTGTTTTAGTTCATGCTTGGAATATGGAAGTCACTGGCAAGTGCAGCTATTAAAACTCACTCCTATTAACAAATGCTTGTTACAAATGCTTGAGTTGCTTGTCATGCCATTTCAGAGGGCAGTTATGAATCACATTGGTGGGGGAAAAGGAAGTCACACTTCAGTCAGAATGGATAAGGTAATTAGTAAACCAGTTGGGCTATCACAACAATTCACCTCAACCGCTGTTTCTGTTTTCTTTCCAGATTACTTTTTAAATTCAAATTCTCAAAACTGCCTTAGTAAGATTTGAATTTGAATTTTGATTAGTAGCCTCAGCCTCAAGAGTACTAGTCCAGTAATGTGTAGGTAATCATATTACAGTGACTACATAGAGTGTAAATATGCATTGCATAGTGTTTGACATTCTGACAGTATTATCCGAATATGATGCAGGTGCTGTTGTTGTTGGCATATTTCTTTTCTTGTTCGGTGGTTCAATTTTTTCTTGAATAGCATCGATATCAGTCTGTATAAATTGACTTTTTAAATCTCAAAAATCCCTCCAAAAGCAGGGGTTAACTTATATGTTGATTAGCAAAAATGAACCAACAGTGTGGGTGGTCACCAGCTTTGATGTTTGTCACACGGGGTCAGTTCTATGTGGGTGTGAAAATTGAGACGACTACTAATATGAATTTAGTATGTTGCGGCTGAAAAATTAGAGTAGGGGTTTGACTGATGATGAGTAGATGTGAAAACATTGTTTATGGGGCAAAAAGTCTTGGGTCAATTTATATGCTGTGATCTATTTTATTTATGCCACCAAACAAGCTCAGTAAAGTCTGTACTTTATGGATTTAGTCCCTCAGCTGTGCTGCCTGTTTTTGCAAAGCCAAACTGAAGTATAAGTTATTGGAATGAAATCAATAGTTTTGCAACTGCTGTGGCTTTCAGTTCATGATTGTGAGCACGTACTGCACTGTACACTTAAGGCATGAAGTATTTGCAGATCACACAGAGCATTAACACTGACCTCATTCCATTCAGCTTACTTGCCAATGGAAACTGTTCTTTATCATTGACAGAAGATAAGATTGGAACATTTTGAGTTTTGAAGAAAATACTCTACTAATTTTTATGCAGATGCTAATTACATGCAGGATTTTTGATCAAAATGTAAAATATGGAGTTGATCCATGTACTAGGTGGAACCATATATGAAGCAGGCTATTCATATAGTGCAGTGCCAACAAAAAAAAAATCAGTCTTGCAGCCAAGTTTTTTTCACATATCTTTCATAAAGCTTAAATAAGGCAGCATTAAATAAGTATAATGACTGATTTTGCTGTAGTTTTCTACTTGCTTTCTAAGACTTTTAAAATACAATTTTGAATGTAAATTTCTCCTGTTAAAAACTGATGATAGACACCAGAAATTTTACCATAGATTAAGTAAAAATATTAAAAGCTGTATAACATTAGAATCTTTTAAAACCTTTTTTACTGAATGTAATATATGCAAAATCTATTATTGATGGGGTTTGTAATCTTAGTTGAGATTAGAAAATTACAGCTATTACTGGTGACATTTGCCCTCTTGTTCCCTAGTCATTAAATCATTAATAACATTTGAATTATCTGGATTCAATGAGGGGAACTTTAAGATTAAAGTTTTTCTGTTAATTGTGATTGCATTTCATGACTCCATTTTCAAACAATTCAGTTATATTGTTTCACTCGCTGAAACACAATACTGATGAAATCGCCTTCTGTGACTGTACAGTGTTTTTTTCTGCAAAGTAGAAACATCCACTCCACCTTTGTTGAATCCACCTTATTTTTTATCCTGGGGATACACACTGTGCCTAGACTGCAGGTGAATGACCAATTCCAGACTTGTGCTTAATACTAGAATGTGCATTACAATGAGTTGAGTCGAATATAAAACCTGGCATTTCACAAATTACACTTAGAATGTCGAACATTTTGAGTTCTGACTAAAACACACTTTTATTGCATATAACTTTTTATTACATCATTCATACTAGGACCTGTGGTCAGAATTTTAAACCATTGGAGATTGGAGCTGGGAGACTGTTCAATTTGGTGAGTGCAATAGGGTGCTCTGCTCATCACCTTCCTGCTACCACTGGCATTTCCCAGTTGCAGGTCAGGTAGAATGCAGTCTGCCTACCTTTACGTGAATTGAACATGTTCAGTGACCATTAATGGTATTTCACCAGTGGCGGTTGAGCCCTGTGACATTTAAGGAGTCCAATCTAGCAGCCTCGGTGCAGGCATGTGGAGGGTGGAGAGGATTAGTTCCTTCTGATTGGAACCTTATGGTTCACAGAGAGTTTCTCCAGTAGCAGCAAGTGTATCTCTTGTTGAAAGATCTCCTGCCCTTGAAATCAACCCAACTAATTTCCATATTTCTAGGATCAGCCTGATTGGTCCCAGCGTGACTTGAACCCATTTTCTGTATCAGTAGTGGCTGATTTGGGGACTTCTGTACTTCTAACTATGGGCACTACTCCCAGTGACGTTGTTGGGGTTGGAAAGTTGCTATCCCTATAAAAGATTGACATCTTTCTAGGATATAGAACATCAGCATTTCCAGAGCTCAAGCATAGGCTTCTCTAATTCTTTGATCAAAGCCTTCGTATAAAATGTAAAATTCAGCATTTCTGTTGTTAGTTGTATTTATTCCATCACATTTATGTGCTGATTCCTAAATTATTTTAAATTATTCTTGCATGCATTTTTGACATAAAGGCTCTGACATCTGCCTGGAATTAAGTCAGAAATGGGTAACACGTGACCTGTGGAATCAGAATTTCAAGTTAGCTCTATTCATGACCTGTACTATCTTACCTTAATTTGAAAACTATTGGGTTGCAACCCCACAAACCCATCCTGTGATGTTGGGGTTGTCATTACTGAACAACCTCGATTATCCCAGCATCAATTATCCAAACTTCGGATTATCCGAACAAGATCTCAAGGTCCTGTAAAAACGTTATCAGTTATCTGACCAATCGGTTATCCAAACAAAATATTCCCTGCCCGTCTCATTCAGATAATCAAAGTTGTTCTGTATATGAACTAGGCAAAGTCTGAATTTCATCTCCAAGGCTATTTTTGTCATCATGTGAAAGATTATAGAAGCCGATGGGAATGCCATTAGGTAAATTTAATTTGCAATTGGGGAAACCTGCTGAAGATTCAGGAACCTTTTGACAAGTATGCTTTTTTTAAAAAAAGTCTTGCTAATGCCTCCCGTATCTACTCATATCTCTCCCCACTCCATAACTCCTATGCATCCTCTATACTCTCTTTTCCAATATTTAGTACATGTAGAAATAGGCTGTATAACTGTGACAAGTTTTTGAAATGCTCCTAAAATTGTTAAAACAAGCAAACAAGCATTGATAAGCTGTATTACAAATATCTTCTGATCTTATAATATCATAAAATTGTCAAATCAACCACAGCTTATCAATGAATCAAACTTATTTATCATTAACCCTTTTTCAAAGCAATTGTGCTTATTGCATCAGTTTCAGGAGCAGTTCAAAACTTGTCAGCCTTGCAAATAGCTCAGTGATTCTGCAAAATCATACTAGGAGAGTGGGAATGGAGAATCCATAGAGTGGACATGTGTGCAGTGGATAAGGCCTGGAAGGGAAATGAGGCAATGAAAAGAAAAGGGGAAAAAAAATCTGGCTGGAGGAAGCATGGGACATGAAAGATATATGAAGGACATGGAAGGGTCAGGGAAATATGAGGGGTGAGGAATATGAATCCTAACAACCCCGTGCAGGATTGGAGCAATGCCATAGCACACTGAGAAGGATCTTCAGATTTAGCTTGCCATCATGCCTGTTTTGCCACCACATGCCTGCTTCCTGGTGTGACATTACTACCACCTGACCCTGACTCCTGAAGGCTTAAAAACTTGAGGGAGTTTCTTGACTTTTGGAAATCATAAACACAATGTTGGAAAATGTCTCAGCTTGTGTTTCCTCAGAAGGAAACACGAAAGGAAAAATCTGATCTGGATAGTTCAAAAGAGAATGGATTAGATGAATTTCCGTGAAGCATTTTAGATAATCTAAAACTTTTATTCCAAAGCGGGCAAGATCTTTAACTAAAAATCTAAAGAACTGCAGAGGTTGGAAATCCGAACCAGAGATTGCTGGAAAAAACTTGGGTCTGGCAGCATCTGTGGAGAGAAATCAGAGTTGACATTTCGGGTCCAGTAACCCTTCGTCAGTCCTTTAACTATATTATTAGAGCAAACATTTTATTAATAGGCATCTATTGGACTAGAAGTGTACCAATTGATCAAATATTCTGACTGATCAAGAGGTCGATATAATCAGTGTAAGAAACATATGCTAAGTAATAGAAACATTATGCAGGGCGTACACAAATCATGGTTATATTTTATTTACAGCATAAATCACTCAAATAATAATGTATTCTTGCCTTTAAGAAAACATGACAGCAGAGAGCCTTCTTATCCGCACCTTTTATTGACTATTTGGACATCACTGTAGATCACAATAATAGAGCAAACATTCGGTATTTCAAGTATATAATTTTTGCCGATACATCGAGAGTGCCCGTTCATAATGTGCTAGTTAAAACAAAGTTTTCTGCAATTTGATAATCAAACAACGTGTTTATAGTCATTGAACATATTGGACCAGTAGTGATTATTATTAGGGTATGACCATCTGAGCCTTTCAACCAAAGACAGTTGTTCAATGACATGTCATTTCCCAGTAATCAATTCTCTCTGGTACCATTAGTAGGGCATTAAATAATTCTCATTTTCAATGAACACAGACAAGTGAAACTTCATATTTGCAGTAAACAAGCTATGGCTAAGATTTTCCACTTTGCAGTCTCTGTGAGGGGGTGGGTGCCATCAGTGGTGACTGACACTCCATCCCCAACAACCAAGAAGCCTGCTGAATTGAGGTCCAACCATCTTGTTAAGGTTTTGACGGCCAAAATCTTTTTAAGAGCTCATCAGCAAGCCTCTCAGCAAATTGCAGGCCTTGATATTGAAATTCTGTTGTGCCAGAAATTGTCTGCCACTCAGAGGCAAGCAGTTTTGGGTCTTGGACATCATTGCTGAAGACCTTGTCTTCAGGGGATCCAATGGCGAGAAGGTAAATCTCTTTCAGGACTTTCTGGGTGGGGACCATTGGGACAGTGGGGTTTGAGGCAATCCTACCCCCAGTTGGCTCTTCTTGGCATTTCTCCAAGAGCAAAGAATTTAGGAATGTTGAACTCATTGGTACCTACTCAGCCCTATCTGTGATCGGCATATTCGCTCACAGCAAATGGAAGTGAAGATGCAATCACCTCTGGGGCCAAATGCACCTAGTCTTCTACACCGATTCTCTTAACAGCATGGCTCTTCAATGAGTCTCAAAGATGTCTATGGCACTTCTGATGGAGCATCTCCAGTTGTCATGATCTATGGTCTGTGTTTCCTGCTGGCAGTAGTCAACGTGATATGCTTCTTCAGGAGTCCTTGAAACAGTACCAAGAGGCCCTATTGTTCCACTGTTCGACCAGTGACCAGCTCGCCATGCAGTATGATCTTGGGCAGGTGACTGTTGTTCACCTTGTCAGTGTAACTAACAGAAACAGTTGTAGCTATTAATTTTAGTTTATCCTTAATTTCTGGATCTAGCCTCCATCTACTTCCTTATATTGCACCATTGGACTATGATCACCTACTGAGCTATGCTAACTTTGTGTCCTTTTATATGATTTCAGCCAATAGTTTTAGTTTCTGATCTCAGTTTCACTCCTGATTGCCATGGCTGGCTAATTTCTCTTTACAATTGGAATTTGTCTCACAACACAAGCTGTGAAACTACAGATTTGAACATAGCACTTTACTCTTTGGTTTTGTATGCTTGCCTGAGGAGTGTGTCTAATTTCCCTCCACCCCATACCCAAACCCCTCAATAACTGTTCTCTAATCGTGTCTTATTTCACAATGTTTATCAATCATTTAAATGATATGAATAAAAAGCTACATATTTTTGTTAATGAGGCCAAGATGGGTGGTATGGTAAGCAGTTTTAACAGAAGCATAAAATTGGAGATATTTGTAGATTTGTCCTCTTGTGTGGTTCCTCCTTTCCCATTATTTAATTTATAACCCTCTCCAGCCCAAGTTACAAGATTTGTCAAGATATTAGTCCCTGCATAGTTGATGTTAAGCTAATTCCAATGGAACAACTCCCTCTTTCTTCAGCACTGGTATCCATGCCCCATGAAGCAAAACCAATTCCTCCCACACCAAACTTTGAGTGTGATTTCAATTTCCTTTCCCTCTTTATTTTTTTGCTCTGTTTCCCTCATTGTTTACTGAAAATGTTCTTCATTACCATACAAATGAAGAGTTTCTACCTTGTGGTGAATTCAAGCAGAGATCCTTTTAAGTATCTAGATCTTTAACATACCAGGACCACAAAACGGCAATTGTAAAATCACTCCTTTTATATTTCCTCCACTTTAAAACTTCAATTTTTTTTTCAGAAGTGATTCAAAATATATTTAGAAAAATGGCCATGCAACAAAACCTAATAGCACAGTTATATAAGGTAGATAACCAAGACCACAGCTCTGGTGCCAGTCTTACAGAAGGCTACTAATGGCAAGGAAATGTCACTAAAAACACACATGACACAAGTGGATTATGGGTTGGATTGAAGAAAAAAAGCATGCCTTTCTTCATTATCTCTACTTAAAGACAAAGCTAACAGAACAATGAGTTGTCTTTAAAAAGAAGAGGCTTTACATACAGTAAGTATCATTTCCATGAGGGAAAAGATTTCCATGGTGTACTGTCTGGACTGTACCCATTCTATGATTATAACCTGCATTGTTGCTGGATAATCAAAATCTAATAAGTAAGGAAAATTGCTTGCAAGTAAACCTTTTCTATTTTACTTCTTCAGGCAATGGTAGCCTGCTACCCAGGGAATGGAACAGGGTATGTCCGGCACGTTGACAATCCAACTGGTGATGGTCGTTGTGTGACATGTATTTATTACTTGAATAAAAACTGGGATGCAAAGGTATGAGATATTCCTTTCTTTCTCAAGTTATTGTTCAGCTCAGCTTTCTAGCAGTATGGTTATATAGGTTACATTTGTGCTTTTATTATTTCAGACAATACTTCTTAAAACAAATTGACTTTAATAATGAGTTTTTATTATTTAAATGTAAATGTTTCTATTCTGTTGGTTGTTTGTTGTAATATAAACAACTACATCAACAACTATACTTTCAAGAACATTTGGAAGTATTAGATACATGTACTTTTAATTTCCGTCATGCATTAAGTAATAATGGTAACATAGTTTTCAGCTTGAATGCAGGCCACCAATGATCCATGTAATGAGCAGGGGATGAGCACATTAAAAATGTGGACCTTATTCAAGGAAAAGCTCCTGTGTGTCCTAGATAAGTATGTACCTGCCAGACAGGGAAGAAGATATAGAACACGTGAGCCATGGTTTACTAAGGAAGTGGAATCCCTGGTCAAGAAGAAGAAGAAGAAGAAGAAGGCTAATGTTAGGACAAAACGTGAAAACTCATTTAGGGCGCTTGAGGACTACAAGGAAGTCAGGAAAGACCAAAAAAGAGAGCTCAGAAGAGCCAGGAGGAGACATGAGAAGTTGTTGGCGCATAGGATCAGGGTTAACCCTAAGGTATGTCAGGAATAAAAGAATGATGAGAGTTAAATTGGGGCCAATCAAGGATAATAGTGGAAAGTTGTGTGTGGAGTCAGAGGAGATAGGGGAAGCACTAAATAAATATTTTTCGACAGCATTCACTATAGAAAATGAAAATGTTGGCGAGGAAGATACAGAGATACTTGCATTTAGACTAGAAGAGATTGAGGTTCACAAGGAACAGGTATTAGAAATACTGCAGAGTGTGAAATAGACAAGTCCCCTGGGCCGGATGGGATCTATCCTATGATTCTCTAGAAAGTAGGGGAAGAGATTGCCGAGCCTTTGGCATTGATCTTCAAATCATCATTGTCTCCAGGAATAGTGCCTGAGGACTAGAGGATAGCAAATGTAGTTCCCTTGTTCAAAAAGGGTAGTAGAGATAACCCTGGTAATTACAGACCAGTGAGTCTCACTTCAGTTGTCGGTAAAGTGTTGTAAAAGGTTATAAGAGATGGGACTTATAGCCATCTAGAAAAGAATAATCTGATCAGGGACAGTCAGCACGGTTTTGTGAAAGGTAGGTCATGCCTAATGAGTCTTATTGACTTTTTTGACAAAGTGACCAAACAGGTAGATGAGAGCAAACAGGTAGATGAGAGTAAACCGGTTGATGTGGTGTATATGGATTTCAGCAAGGCGTTTGATTCCCCATAGTAGGCTATTATACAAAATGCGGAGGAATGGGATTGTGGGAGACATAGCAGTTTGGATCAGTAATTGGCTTGCTGAAAGAAAACAGAGGGTTGTAGTTGATGGAACATGTTCATCTTGGTGTCCAGTTACTAGCAGCGTATCGCAAGGTCGGTGTTGGGTCCACTGCTGTTCGTCATTTTTATAAATGACCTGGATGAGGGCTTAGAAGGGTGGGTTAGTAAATTTGCGAACGACACTAAGGTTGGTGGAGTTGTGGATAGTGACGAAGGATGTAATAGGTTGCAGAGAGACATAGATAGGATGCAGAGCTGGGCCGAGAGGTGGCAAATGGAGTTTAATGTGGACAAGTGTGAGGTGATACACTTTGGACGGAGTAATCGGAATGCAAAGTACTGGGCTAATGGTAAGATTCTTGGGAGTGCAGATGAGCAGAGAGATCTCGTTGTCCATGTACACAGATCCCTGAAAGTTGCCACCCAGATTGACAGGGTTGTTAAGAAGGCATACAGTGTTTTGGTCTTTATTAGTAGAGGGATTGAGTTCGGTACGGCCACACTTGGAGTATTGTGTACAGTTCTGGTCACCGCATTATAAGAAGGATGTGGAAATAAGACAGATGTCAGAGGTAGTTTCTTTACTCAGAGAGTAGTAAGGGTATGGAATGCTTTGCCTGCATCGGTAGTAGATTCGCCAAGTTTAAGTGCATTTAAGTCGTCATTGGACAGGCATATGGACGTACATGGAATAGTGTAGGTGGGATGGGCTTCAGATTAGTATGACAGGGCGGCGCAACATCGAGGGCCGAAGGGCCTGTACTGCGCTGTAATGTTCTATGTTCTATCTGGATTAAAACCTGTTTGCTCTGACACTGTGTTGAAATTTGATTTTCATTGTGCAGTAGAAATCAGGAAAGAGATTAAGTTGGAGATTGCTATTGATGCTTTGTCCTTGCAAATTTCATAGTGGTCACCACACCTAATGATGGTGAAAGTTCAGGAACAGATTGTCTATTGTCGATGTGATAATCATGTGTATATGACAAAAGAAAGAAAGACAAAATGTGTTGAAACTCAATGCCATTTTGATCAGTTGGCACATCAGTTTCATGAAATAACACTTTGTGAGCCTTCCAATTGTTGGCTGCCCATTTCTCACTTGCTAAATTGATGATCGACATTTGTAAATTTGCCATTGCAAATATTTTCAAGTTTCAGTCAATGATCAAACAGATTTTTAAATGGACGGCCAACATTCTTGCCCATAAAAGGCAGGAAATTGTGTTCAGTATATAATTTAGAATTGCCTTTTGTAAGATCCTGACTGTACCTTTCAAGCTGAAATGTACAAAGCATTTTGTGTGTCTTTACTGCCAGTTCTATTTCTCCAGGTATTGAATGCTGTTGGAGACCTCCCCTAAAATTGTAATTTTCTGTTTCCTAAATTTTTGTGAGCAAGGAAGACCAGTATTGCAACAATATTCCCCAATTGGCTGCTTGTTATCTGCTGCCCAGAATCTTTTATTGAACTCACCCCACTATCCCAGATATGTCTTGCTAACAGGCTACATTTTGTATCCTGATGACTTTCCTCATTGAACTGACAAGCTGAAGTGATGTGCTCATTTAGCACCTGCAGCACACCAACAAATATTTACAATCCTGAAATTACAAGTGGTTTGAGCTATCGAATATTGTGTTGGCCAAATACATGGGCACATTGCCAACACCACACTATTCCTGAAAGCCTCCCCATTTAATTTGGATGTCAAGAAAAGATCAGGCTATTTTAAAAATGAAACCATATTGGCAATGGTTATACAATCAGGCTCTGTCTGATTTGGAGATCTGCCATCACTTGCTATGGCTGGTTACTCCTGTTAGAAGAAGTTTTGCAGTGTCCTTATTTTTTGCTTTGATCCTTGCCTTAATGTGTTCAATACTAACAATGTTGTATTTTCTATTTAAAAGCGCTAGTCGTTACTTTAGTTAACTTTCATCTGTTGAAAACTATTACAGCAAAGCTTATAACTTTAGTAACATACCTGAATTGTCTTTCCAGAGCTAATATTTCTAGCCATTCTGTCAAAACTTATTTTTTATAGGTTGATGGTGGTATTCTCCGAATATTTCCAGAAGGAAAATCGTATGTAGTTGATGTTGAGCCAATGTTTGATAGATTATTATTGTTCTGGTCTGATCGAAGAAATCCACATGAAGTACAACCAGCATATTCTGTCAGGTATGTCCTTGTTGGAGTCTCTTAGAAATAAGTATAAGACATCACCACCTTCACAAATACACTAAGGGATGGCAATAAATGGCCCATTGACAGTGCCTGCATCTGTGAACAAATAGATGGAGGAAAAAAACCGTACCAAGCTTCCTAATGTGAAATGTTGGGCTGTTCCACTTTTGTGTTAGTTGTAAAACTTGAAGTCATTTTGTCATTTAAATTTATTACAGCTTTGCCATAAACTAACAATGTAGAGATTCCTGAATGTCAGCTTTAACCAATCGCTGAATGAAATTTTCTAAACTATACATTTTGATAAATTATAAAAGAAAATAATGCAAAGAAAAAAAAATTATGACCCTCCCATTAGTTAGATTTTTAAAACCTGCCTGCACAGTTGTGCCAAAAATATTTGTCAAGGAGTTTATGCTTCTTTTGATCTTGGTTAAATGTGATGACCATTCATCATTCCAGTCATTAACACCAGTGACATGGAAATACAGACTTGTGGAAGCCAAATTTCTCTCTCGAGATAATGCAAAAGTTGGGACTCAAGCCAAAATGAACCAAGCCAAATGTTATTATTAAGATTTACATTTTGAAAGAACTTTGATATGCCAGTGTTACTGTTTACGAAAGACTTCCAACCCTTGATGTTGACAAAATTTAAGATTCCATATCCTAGTAAATGTACTTATCCTAAATATCATTGAGATAATGATATGACTCAAAAGAAATGGGGAATCCAAAATGGAGGATGGGAAAAAATTGTGGCTGTAAGAGCTGCTCCTTTTTTGAGTTATTTTAGGTGTTGGACATGATTTACTCAAATTCGAGGAGCAGAAATTACTGTTTTATAAGCTTTTGGCTTGTTTTGGAAGTTTGGGGAAAAAAGATCAAACAACGGCACTTTTAAAAGGAGGAATACAGACAAAAGGCAGCGACTACATGGTCAGTGAGGGGGAGAGAAAGAAACATTCACTCCTGACTGACACAGCAGTGGATCTGCAGTTACTGCTTTTATTGTTTGAGTTCATGTATCTGTGGATATTGGGGTGCATCTAGGAAAAATTAACAAAAAGCAAAATTCTCCGTGTGGGAAATCATGTCTCATGAACTTGATTGAATTATTTTGAAGAAATAGCAAAGAGGATTGATGAGGACAGAATGGTAGGTGTGATCTGTCTTGACTTCAGTGAGGTGTTCAACAATGTTCCTCATGGGAGACTGGTTAGCAAGGTTAGATCTCATGGAATACATGGAAAACTAGTCATTTGGATACAGAACTGGCTCGAAGGTAGAAGACAGAAGGTGGTGGTGGAGGGTTGCTTTTCAGACTGGAGGCCTGTGACACAAGGATTGGTGCTTGGTCCACTGCTTTTTGTCATTTATATAAATGATTAGGATGTGAATGTAGGAGGTATAGTTGGTAAGTTTGCAGAGGACACCAAAATTGGAGGTGTAGTAGACAGCGAAGAGGGTTACCTCAGAGTAAAAAGGGATCTTGATCAGATGGGCCAATGGGCTGAGGAGTGGCAGATGGAGTTTAAATTAGATAAATACGAGGTGCTGCATTTTGGAAAAGCAAATCAGAGCAGGACCTGGGATGTGATGCTGAACAAAGAGACCTTGGAGTGCAGGTTCATATTTCTTGGATGTAGAGTCGCAGGTAGATAGGATCGTGAAATAGGCATTTATTATGCTTTCCTTTATTGGTCGGAACATTGAATGTAGGAGTTGGGAGAACATGTTGCGGCTGTACAGGAAAATTGATTAGGCCACTTTTGGAATATTGCATGCAATTCTGGTCATCTTCTTATTGGAAGGATGTTGTGAAACTTGAAAGGGTTCAGAAAGATTTACAAGGGTGTTGCCAGGGTTGGAGGATTTGAGTTATAGGAAGAGACTGAATAGGCTGGGACTGTTTTCCCTGGAGCATCGGAGGCTGTGAGGTGACTTTATAGAGGTTTATAAAATTATGAGGGGCATGGATAAGATAAATAGACAAGATCTTTTCCTTGGAGTGAGGGAGTCCAGAATTAGAGGGCATAGGTTTAAGGTGAGAGGAGAAAGATGTAAAAGAGACCTAAGGGGCAGCTTTTTCACGTAGAGGCGGTGTGTGTATGGAATGAGCTGCCAGAGGAAGTGGTGGAGGCTGGTACATTTGCAACATTTAAGAGGCATCTGGATGGGTATATGAATAGGAAGGATTTAGAGGGATATGGGCCAGGTGCTGGCAAATGGGACTAGATTAGGATATCTGGTCAACATGGATGAGTTGGATCTAAGGGTCTGTTTTCGTGCTGTACATCTCTGTGACTCTAAGTTATGAGATTGATAGTAATGTTGCTCAAAAAAGTTAGATAAGCTACCATGCCATCTAGACATAGTCTAAATCAGACAGGTGATCCCACTGGTAACTTTAATGAGTAAAGGACTCTCGTATCAAGATTTTTTTAGATTAGATTAGATTAGATTACTGACCCTGCACATCTTTGGACTGTGGGAGGAAACCGGAGCACCCGGAGGAAACCCACGCAGACATGGGGAGAACGTGCAAACTCCACACAGTCAGTCGCCTGAGGCAGGAATTGAACCCAGGTCTCAGGCGCTGTGAGACAGCAGTGCTAACCACTGTGCCACCGTGCCGCCCACTGTATTTGTATTCTTTTATTTCAAGATGGGATGTGGGCATCTCTAGCTAGGTCAGTATTTATTGCTTTTTTCAAATTGCCTTGAGAAGATGGTAATGCACCAATTGTTGAGCCACTGCAGTCCTTGGAACATAGGAAGATAACCATTCAGCTCCTTGAGCTTTTTCCATCTTTCAGTGAGATCATGACTGATCTATGGCCTAATGCCATTTAGCTGCACCTTAAAATCTTTGTTTAACAAAAATTTATCTGTCTCGGATTTAAAATTAACAACTGATCCAGCATCCACTGCCATTTATGTAAGAGAGTTCAAAACATCAACCACCCTTTGTGTGTAAAAGTGCTTCCCAATATTTCTCCTGAATGGTTTTGCACAAATTTTCAGACTATGTCCCCTTGTCGTCGAAGCCCCAACTAATGAAATTAGTTTATCTTTATCTACCCTGTCTTTTCCTGATAATGCCTTGAAGACTTCAATCAGATCACCCCTTAATCTTCTAAATTCTGGAAAAAAAAGCCTAATTTGCATAATCTGTCCTTATATTTAACCCCTGAAGTCCAAGAATCGATCTTGTAAATTTACTTTGTACTCCTTCCAAGCCAATACATCCTAGGTCTACTCACATTATTCTTAAGTAGGGCTAACCTAGACATTTGTGTAACTGCTGCATAACATTTGCAACAAAAACAGAGGTTGCTGGAAAATCTCAGCAGATCTGGCAGCATCTGTGAAGAGAAGTCAGAGTTAACGTTTCAGGTCCGGTGACTCTTCATCAGAACCTCTGCATCCTTTTACTCCTGTCCTCTAGGTATGAAGGCCAGCATTCCTTGAGCTTTGTTGATTATTTTCTGCACCTGTTCCTGATATTTTAAAGATCAACGTCTCTTTGGGCATCCATTGTATTTAACTTAATACCATCTAGAAAGTAATCCAATCTGTCATTTTCTTGGTCCAAAATGGATAACCTCGTAATTGTTTACATTGAACTCCATTGCCACAGTTTTACTCATTCACTTAGTTTATCACTATGTTCAAAATATTCAGTTACCTCATCCTTTATTATAGACTCTACATATTTCCTCATCACATGTTACGCCAACTGGTTTGTAATTCCCTAGTTTTCCACTTTTGCTTTTCTTAAAAAGCAGAGTGACATGCAATTTTCCAATCCGAAGCGAGCTCTCAAAGATCTTAGTCGATCATGTGTTCCCCTACTTCCTTTAACACACTTAAATGGAAATCATCAAGTCTTGGGGATTTCCTCAATACCAACATTTTACTTGCATTAACTTTATTTATTCCCTGTCCTGATCCACTGTTCATTTCCCTGGGATTTCTGGCAAGCTAGCTTCCTTTTCTCTTTTCTCCTGTTCTGTATTGAAGCAAAGTAAATGTGCATATATGCTATTAAGACAAGAGTTTAAGGATTTTAAGACCATGGCAGTGAAGGAACAGCAGTGCAGTTCAAGGCAAGATGGTGTGAGGCTTGGAGGGAAATTGAAGGTGGTTGTGTCCTATGTATTTTCTACCCTTATCCATTTAGATGGTAGAGGCCACATGTTTGAATGGTGCTGTTGATGGATACGTTGGGTATGTTGCTGCAGTATTTTTTTTAGAAGGTACACACTGCTTCCAGTGTGTTAGTGGTGAATGAGATGAATGTTGCAGGTATTAGATGGTGTGCCATTCAAGCATGATGTTTTGTCCTGTATGGTGTTGTGGCTTTTTGAGTTTTCTTGGAGCTATGTCCAACCAGGTTCTAAAGGGTATTGCATCAGAGTCTTAACTTGTCCCTTATGGGCAAACATTAGAAAGACAGGATTTGAGTGACTTGCCACAGAATTCCTTGCCTCTGACCTATTGTAGTTGCAGTTTTTATGACTAGTCCAATTCAGTTTCTGGTTAATGGCAAATTCCATGATGTTGATAACGAGGGATTCAGCAGTGGTAATGCCATTGAATGTCAAGGGGAAGGAGTTAGATGGTTAGGTGTTCCAGCTGATGCTGAAAAATCTGAGGTTTAGTTGCAGATGTTCAGCAATTGAAGGGATGATTCATATTTATATAACAACTTTATCATATCCCAAAGTACTAGATAACAGAAACATTTAAGTTAAGCAAATGCAATGGCTACTTTGCACAAAGCAAGAAACCTCACTGGTTGAGGAAGGAATTTGTATAGAATGCTGAGAGCCCCTTATCCTGGAATATCCTGGTATAGTAGAATTCTATACATTGACAGCAATGGCTTCAACTTTTCTTTGTATCAATAATTGGCTTAGGATGAGTACTACACCTGAGGGACATAGACCAATCAAATAGCTGGCAGCTCTCTAGTTCAAGTAGCAGCAACAATGGGCGGCTTCTGCTTGGATTGCATTCAGTCCCCAATGGGGATTTTTTACTAGAATCAGAAGTGAGTGGTGGCATTGGCTGTTGAGGGTGGCGCAGACTGGCAAAGTTTAATGAGGTTGAGGGTGTGCGGATGGACAAGCTGAGAAGGATTGTGCTCGAAGGATCTCTGGGAACTTTCGCCTCTAGCAGCTCGAGGAGAGCTTCCAAACTTTTCACTTGGAATCAGATTAGGTCTTTCATTGGAAGTATTATGGTGAACTGAGAAGAGGTCTGCAGGTAATTGGCCAATTGAGGATGTCATTTGGCCCAAAAGCAGGCAGACTGCTCAACACCTCCCACGCCATTAAAATTGTAGTGGTGTGGGCAAATTGGCATCAGGAATGGCACCTGCAGAATTACAACTAATTTAATTGTCCCAACTGCTTTTCAACCCACTCTCAGGACAGCACCCCTTCTAGCTCCAAACAAGTAGCTCAGTACATAGAACTTCTACCAACAACTCATAAATGCAGACAATTTTGCAGGCAATGAATAATCCAAATCCAGGCATTCTCTTTATAAAGGCATCTGGCTGCCTTTGTAGTCCTATAAAATACAAACTACCCTGTAAATGAAAAATCATTTCAAGCAACTTTCACACCTTGAGACGTTTGCTAGAGTTCTGTGGCATACATGTGCAAACATAGCACTGTAAACATAACCTGAAAATGGCTATAACCTTTGTCAAACTCTAAAGAAGCCTGATATATAAAGACCCCACCCCCAACAAATGTCTTTGACCTCAGGAACTAATGGGAAACTGTTACCGGCGAGAAATGAATACATTTGTATCATTTAATGATGTTTGTCCACTGACAATGAAATAACAGGATTAAAACAGGAAAATAAAATAAAATTCACAGCTGATGTCCCCTCCATCCCACCATATACGCATTGGAGACAAGGTTTGCCAATATGCAAATTTTAACATGTTTATTGTTTTGAAGTTTTGTTATGATTTGCTTCACTACTTAACAATTGGTAAACAATAGCATTGGGTAATTGCAAACTTGGTTTTTAATTAAAAGACTGGCAAGACAGAAAGCCCAGCAGGTATTAAGTAGCAAATTACCTGTTGATTCATTACTTATATCAAGTTGGACTTTTAGACTTCAAAATAATTTTATAAATTATTGTGGGCATAAAAAGAATCGAATGAAAGTACCCAAGATATTTGAAGAGAAATTTGTGATTTTGGTTCCTGCTGAAAGCTGTCACGTTTGGTCCTGAAATTGACCTAATCTACATTTGAGATAGGTTACCTTTGGAGAGTAAATTAAGCTTTGAGCAGGTGAGGCTAGCTGTTTCACACTGCTACTATGTAGAGGCAACGTTAGTGTTATTCGCCACCAACAGTATATTGCCATCGAGCCAAAAGCACTTTCATAAATGGGTAACACAATATATGAATTTCATTGTCCATGTGATGCAATATGTGTAGGCTCTACATCCCAAAGACTGGCAATTCATATCAAATAAAGCTGTTCACAACAAGCAAGTTAGCAACTGTATCTAACCAGCATATGCTTGCAAAATTCAAAATGCAGTGTCCAGAAGTAGATGTGAAACTACAATTGACCTACATTTGCCAAATACAACTGGAATTAACTTTGCATTCTCCTTGGCAATGCCCCTGCCAGTCAGCGTTCATTTGCCAACCAAATAACAATTTCCTCTCATATTGTATAAATGTTGTTTTTGCTTTGGCATTTCTTGAAAATTGTCCTAATGAGTGCAAGATGAAAAGCTTTGAAAAAATGTACCTCTTTCAGCAAAGCTAATATTTTTGTGTTCCAGATATGCGATCACGGTATGGTACTTTGATGCAGAGGAGAGAGCTGAAGCCAGAACTAGGTACCGTAATCGCACAGGTAAAATGAATTTTGATTAACCTTTTTCTAAAGAAGTTATGTATAATTAGTTCATACAATTTAGTAACTTTCTTTCTTGTTCTTCAGCTTCTGGAGAAGCAACAAGCTTTACATCATGACTGTAAGAGCGGTGAAACTTGACGGATGAGCTAAGCCTTTGAACAGTGGTAATTCACATGATCTTTACATCAACTCCAAAGACAAGTGTCCTTCCACAATAATCTTATTAAATGCCATGTTTATGAATAATAGTGTATGTTGACTCCTGCTCTTATCTATAATAGAGATGGTACTGGCTGCTGTTTAACCTATCTTTCAATGAAAACGGTTTTTAGCAGAATTAATCTGTAATCCAATATTGCACAAAATAAAATTTAATGTTAATTTAATTATGCATAAAAATATAGCAAGCGTGACATGGTGTTAAATATTACGACCATTTTACATAATGAGGTCTAATATTGCACTTTATATAGATTATTTCCAGATTGCAAAGGCGCTGATTAATACATTTTAATGGCTATATTTTTTCTTTTGTATTTAAAAGTAGTTGAATGATTTTGTTTGTGGCATTTTTTTCATCTTCCACCATTGATGGTATTTGACCATCACCTACTGATTGTAATTAAGAATGTTTGTTCAATTTTTGTGTAACGTAAATAAACCTGATAACCTTACAGCTTTATTTAACTTTATTCTATTTATATGGAAGCTAAATATATCATGCAAAACAAAAGCATTTCTCCTAATGTTACGATGAATCTTTATCGCATTTCACTGTGATTAAACTTATTAAGTCTTTTACCTTTTTTCTCCAATGATTTACAGTTTACTCTTGTTTGTGAGCGCATTGTGCATTACTGTATCAAACTTGTGTTAACTATGTCTGAAGAAAGAACACAGCATTACAAGTGAAATATTTTCTGTTGTTGCCTTTTAATAGGGAAGTATAGTTCCATGGGAATTCCTGACGTAACTTGAACATGTGAGCAACAAAATTACTGAATTTGCAACTGGATGCCATCGTGTATGCTGGTCAACAATTTGGCAATTCAGTAGTGGCAATAAACAAGTTGTACTGGAAGGTTTCTTTGAAAACTATATTGCCAGATAATAAAATGGTCCCTCTTATAAGGACACAGATATGATTTTATACAAATATGATTGGTGTGTATTTTTTGTTTCCTCTCCTCTTACTGCAACATTATTAAATGACTATAGTTCTGGTTCCATGTAACTATTCTTTAAATAATTAGGCTTGTTTTCAGTTATCCTGTATTGCTTCATGTTAGAAAAAATATAGATCTTGCCTTTGCTTATAAAATCTGCTTGTTAACATATTTGGCACTGTTAATTTTTAACAGTTGACCAAGAATTTCTTAATTCATAACTGTCTGTGACGTCATGTGGCTGGGAGTTACATAAATCAGCACATATGCAGATGCCCGTTGGCATAAAATTTACATTGTAATAGGCAGTTTTGCCGAAGTAGTCTTTGCTAGTGTTTATACTTGAACATTGAAAAAGGTGTGCTTTATCTACCCAAAATGTACTATATACAATTATTGATGTTTTTCAAAGTATTCACTGGCCAAAAGTGAGAAATATTAAGGAATGTCAGAGGCTGATCTCTAGGCCAGGACTGTTTATTTTTTAAAGAATATACCTTTTCACTATATAAATCAGAGAGTATTAAACATTTCATTGGAAAAGTAAAGATTCTAAAATATATGATAGGCATTATTTTTTGATATGGAGTGTTAATGGTCACAAGGTATCAAAAACACAAGATATGGAATGGAGTGTTTATCCTTTAGAACTGGTGTTCTTATTCCACAGTAGTGTTTAAAACTTATTCATCTGCATAGTTTCGGACATAAAGGAATGCGTTTTGTCCTCAATTATTTCTGAAACAATCTTCATTAATGAACACCAACACATAGAAATTAAAGCTGAATGTACTTACAGAAGATCCGAAGTTCTAACAGTAGGTTGTTTTACAAGTACAATGATCCCTAACCAAAGACTTGAGTAACAGACCACATGTTTGCACAGTGAATTGCTGATGAAACTTGTGTGGTTATTATATTGGCCATTGCACTGACTGTGGCAGAGGGTGCCCGTGTCACCTGGTGAAGCCGTCAGATAGACCGTGGAAAGCCGGACAAATGTGAGGTAATGCATTTGGAAGGTCAAGTACAAGTGGAAATTATACAGCGAATGCCAGAACCCTTTGGAGTATTGGATATGCAGAGGGATCTGTATGTGTAGGTCCATAGATCACTGAAGATAGCAGCGCAGATAGATAAGATTAAAAAAAAGGCTTATAGTGTGCTTGCCTTCATTGAAAGGGGCATTGAGTATAAGGATAGACAAGTTATGCTGCAGCATTATAGAACTTTAGTTAGGCCACACTTGGACTATGGCATATAGTCTGGTCACCACACTACCAGAAGGATGTGGATGTTTTGGAGAAAAGGTGAAACAGATGTTGCCTGCTATGGGATTTTATCTGCAAATAAAGATTGGATAGGCTGAGTTTGTTTTCACTGCAAAACAAGAGTTGAGGGGTGACCTAACAGAAGTTTAGAAGATTGTGAATGACATGGATAGAGTGGAAACTATGAGGTGTTTTCCGCAGTGTGGAAAGGTCAATTAGTAGGAGACATAGGCTCAAGGTGTGAGGGGGATGTTTAAAAGAGATTGCAAGGCGAGGGTGGTGAGTTCCTGGTGTTGCCAGAGGAAGTGGTGGAAAGAGACACAATAGCAGCATTCAAGAAGCGTCTGGATAAATACATAAATAGGAAGGGAATAGAGGGATATAGATTGTGGGAATGAAGATCGTTTTCATCTGAAAAGGCAAAATGTGGTTGCGCAGGCTTGGAGGGCTGAAGGGCCTGTGAATGTGCTGTATTGTTCTTTGTAAGTTTCTTGAAAGGGTGGAGGGTCCTGATCAGTCATTCTGTATCCAACCAAAGCTTTGAACATTGCTATCCCATCCCTGCTTATTCCCACTTCACTCTAGACAACAGGTCACAGCCTCACACCATCATTTCCAGGGCTTGCATGATTGGCATTAGCAAAGCTGCCCACTTCCTTTGGTGTCCTAAAGGAGGGCTACTAATGTTACAGCACAGATCATTACTTTCATTGGTGCTGAAGAGCAGCCAGTTATTTGATTGGCCAATAGTGTTCAGTGGTAAGACAGTGGGGGGACAAAGTGGGAATCTAATGGCTCTTAAATCTTGTCAAGGCTTCCTGGCGATGTAGAAGATTAGATTAGATTCCCTACAGTGTGGAAACAGGCCCTTCGGCACAACAAGTCCACTGACCCTCCGCAGAGTAACCTGCCCAGATGCATTTCCCTCTGACTAATGTACCTAACACTATGGGCAATTCAGCATGGCTAATTCACCTGACCTGCACATCTTTGGACTGTGGGAGGAAGCCCACGCAGACACAGGGAGAATGTGCAAACTCCACACAGACAGTCACCCAAGACTGGAATCGAACCTGGAACCTTGGCGCTGTGAGGCAGCAGTGCTAACCACTGTGTCGCCCTAGAAGCAGGACTATGGACTTCTCACAAAAATTGGTGTACTTAGTTATAAGAATTTGGTAGTTTATTGATTCAAGATCTTGTACTGCTATTAGTACTATATTCAAAGGTGGCATATGAAATGTGTACAGAATTTCCTTGAGCTGAGTAAAACATGCAAGTTTACTGAGGGTATACTTAAAATCATAGAACTGTACAGCAAGGAAACTTTCAGTCCAGCTTCCATGCTGACCAGATATCCTAAGTTTAGCCAGTCCCACGTGCCAGCATTTGGCCCATATCCCTGTAAACCCTTCTTATTCATATACCCATACAGATACATTTTAAATATTGTAATTGTACCAGCCTCCAGCACTTCCTGTATCAGCTCATTCCATACATGCACCACCTTCTGCATTAAAATGTCACTTTGGTTCCTTTTGAATCCTTCCCCTCTTGCAAGAAATTTATGCCATCTACTTTTGGACTCCCACACCCTGGGAAAAGACCTTGGCTATTCACCCTATCCGTACCATCTGTAGATGGATTCTATAGATGGGAGGTTGGCCTTTGTGATTGACCGGGCCAAGTTCACCACTCTCTGTAACCGTCTCCGATCCTTAATGATATTCCATACCAAGTAGTGATACATCCAGACAGAATGCTCTTGATGGCGTACCTATAAAAGTTGGCAAGGGTATTCGCCATCATGCCAAATTCCCTCAGCTGCCTGAGGAAGAAGAGACGTTGTTGGGCCTATATAACCAGTGCATCCACGTGAAGAGTCCAAGAAAGCTTGTTGTGGATGACCACTCACCGAAGCTTGACATTCTGCACTCATTCCACCTCTGTGCTATTAATGTGTAGGGGGGCATGAGTAACATCCCACCAAAAGTCAATAATGTATTCCTTGGTTTTGACAGCATTGAGAGCTAGATTGTTCTCAGTGCACCATTTTTCCAGGTCTTCCACCTCCCAACTATAGTCTGTTTTGTCGCCATCTGAGATTCGACTGACTATGGTGGTGTCATCAGCGAACTTGTTAGTCTAGTATTTGTCGATGCAGCCATGGGTATACAGTAGGTACAATAGGGGGCTGAGTACACAGGGGCTCCAGTGTTGAGTGTTAGTGAGGATGAAATATTGTCCCCAATCTTCACTGATTGTGGCCTGTTGGTCAGGAAACTGAGAATCCAGTTGCAGAGATTGGGGCTTAGTCCGAGATCACTAAATTTAGTAATCAGTCTCGAGGGGATAATAGTGTTAAAGGCTGAACTGCAGTCAGTGAGTAGGATTCTTATGTAGCTGTTCTTGGTGTCAAGATGTTCTAGGAAGGAGTGAAGGGCAAGTGATATGGCATCTGACATGGATTATACCTGTATTATTCCCATAATACCTAATTCCCCTACATGCAAAAACCCATCCAACTGTGCCTTGAATATATTTAATGAAGCTGCCTCTACTGCTTTCTTGGGCAGAGAATTCCATAGATTTACTAGTGCCTGGGAAAAGCAGTTCCTCCTCATCTCTGACCTAAATCTACTCTCCTCATTTTGAGGCAATGTCCCCTAGTCATTGTCTCACCTACCAGCAGAAAGAATTTGCCTCCTCCTATCTTATCTATCCCTTTCATAATTTTATATGTTTCTATAAGATCCCCTCTCATTCTTCTAAATTCTAGCAAGTACAGTTCCAGGCGGCTCAACCCCTTCTCATAGGGTAACCCCCTCCTGTCCAGAATCAACCTCCTCTGATGAACCTCCTCGGGACTGCCTCAGGCAGTATATCCTTCCTCAAGTAAGGAGACCAGAACTGCACACAATACTCCAGGTGTGGCCTCACCGACACCTTGTACTTTGCAATAGAACCTCCCTGCTCTTAAATGGAATCTCTCTAGCAATGAAAACCAATATTCTGCTTGCCTTCCTGATTACCTGTTGCACCTGCAAATCACCTTTTAGTGATTCATGTTACAAGCACTCCTCAGTCCTTCTGCAAAACAGCATGCTGCAATCTTATACTACTTAAATAATTCTCTGACCTTAAATAATTTTTACTTCCAAAGTGGATAACCTCACAATTTCCAACCTTGTACTCTCTTCCAGACCCTTGCCCACTAACTTAACCTACCTAAATCTCTCTGCAGACCCATCACATCCTCTGCACAGTTTGCCTTTCCACTCAAGTTACTGTCATCAGCAAACTTGGATATATTACACTTGGTCTCCTCTTCCAAATCATTTATATATATCATGAACAGTTGCGGGCTGTACAATGACCCCTGCGGCACACCGCTCATCACTGATCTCCAACCAGAGAAACACCCATTTATTTCAACTCTGTTTTCTATTGTTTAATCAGTCCTCTATCCATGCTAGTATATACCCCACAACTTCACGCATTCTTAATTTGTGGATGAGTCTTTTATGTGGCATCTTATCAAAGACCTTCTGGAAATCCAAGTATACAACATCCATCTCTTCAGCTTCATCCAAAACGCTTGTTGCATCCTCAAGAACTCCAGTAAGTTTGTCAAATACGACCTTCCCTTCCTGAATCCATGCTGTGTCTGCCTGATGAAACCCTTTCCTTCCAGATGTTTCACTATTTCTTCTTTAATGATAACCTGCAGCATTTTCCCAACTACAGATGAGGAACCTTGTTGAATGCCTTAACTGAAGTCGATATACATCATATCCACCACTCTGCCCTAATCAATCATCTTCATTACTTCAAGTTGGTGAAACACAACTTTTGCAAAGCCAAGTATCCCTAATCTGTCCTAGCCTCTCCAAATACATGTAAATCCTGTCCCTCAGGATTTCGTCCAACAACCTGCCCACTACTGAGGCCAGGCTCACGAGTCTATAGTTCTCTTACCACCTTCCTTAAATAACGGCACCACATTAGCCATACTCCAGTCTTTTGGCACCTAATTCATGGCTATCACTGATACAATAGCTCAACAAGGGGCCCATTAATCACTTACCTAGTTCCCCATGGAGTTCTAGGATACACTTAATCAGTTCCCGGGGACTTATCTATCTTCATGCGTTTAAGGCATCCAGCACCACTTGATGGGGGCTTGTACAAGGTTCTCACGTGCATGAAAGAAATAAGTGAAGAAACATTATATCTAATTTGGGGCACTACAAACTAGAAAGGACGTAAAGGTTTTGGAGAGGGTATAGAAGAAAATTTACTAAAATAGTTTCTGAGATAAAAGATATTTGAATAGATTGGAGAAGTTGTTTGTTTCCTTTAGAGCAAGGAAGGCTACAAGGAGATTTAATAAGAGCCTTTATCATTGTGAAGCATTTAAGCAGGATAACAAAATTAGTTTGAAGGCTGAAACCAGAGGGCAAATTTAACATGATAAGCAAAATAGCTTGTTAAAATCTTTTTTACACGCAATAATAAATTGCAATTCCTGTTAAGTCAGTAGAAACACATTTAACAAGAGAACATTCGGTAGGGCATGCTGTCGTGTTGAGTTCAAGTGATTATGCTGTATTAAAGCCTCCTTGAGGTTTTTTCCCAGCCTGGTTGATGTTCTGTACTTATAATGCTGAAAAAGTATGTTAAGAGCTTTCCTTTCACAGAGATGACTTCGAGCTAACCCATGTGCGTAATCTGCTCTAAAAATGCTGTTCATATTTTAATGGCTGTGACAAATTCCTTCACAGCAATTGAGACAATACACAAAGTTATAAATAAAATTCACCCCATTCTTTAGAAAAAAAACATTTAGACCAATTTCCCAATAACATTTTAAAAGAAAAACCTAGGTTTTGATTGTTGAAACTAATTGATTCATTTTTGAGATGTATTTTCGAACTTAGACTAACAAGTGTTAGAAAATCTTAACTGTTCCAACTTTTAGTGACAAATATAATAAATGCTTACAAGAGGAAACTAAAGCCACACCTAAAAGGAATTTCATGGATATACTGAAAGAGCAGGTTGGTGGAACTACGTGCATTACTCTTGGAGGAACTGTTACAAGCTCTATACTGCACTACTAAAATACAAGAGAAAAGTCTTCCTCACAAGTGAAATGTGCAATTTGCAGTCCTTATTTATTCATGCATTCATTCTGATATACTAAAGTAGTTTTTGTTGGTGTGAATGTTCTCTAATATAGTGCTGCAAAATTTCTTTCGTTGCAAAAACATCATTTCAATCGTAAGCAGTAAACTGTCTAATTAACTTTCCAAAATGAATGCTGGTGAGCTTTAATACAATGTTAAACTTGCACATCCTGTTTAAAATCCTGGGAGGTTCATTGATATTTAATTACCAATTATTTGGAAAAAAATAATTGATGTGATTTTCATCAACTTAAAACTCAAAGTTTGAGCAACGTTGTGATAGATTTCAGTGATCTATCTGTTAATGGTCATGGGCAAGTGAGTGAAGAATTGCGGTTGAAACAGGAGCAGGTTACAGCATTGAGTTTTAGAATATGCTGAGGTATTGTTTTCAGAACTCAATATAAAAAGAAAATTAAAATGCTCCTTCAAGCATGGAATGAAAGCAACCACAGTATGTTTTAATTACATCCAATGGTGAGCATTGACACAAAAATATATTTTTCAATTTACACCTAGTTAATGAGCTAAAACATCCGAGCTCCATGAATTATATAGTATTTTGTAGGTTTATGCTACCAATGAAATTGCTGTAGAAACAAGCTGTTAAGAAACGCGTTATTTATCAAAATTATAGTTATTCTGATATGTTCTGTTTATTAAATAATCTTTGTTACTTTCAAATGAATAGATCCAAAATATTCCTGTGTTGTTTTCACATTATGTTGTGATGCATTGCACAGATTTTCTCTAAATCAATGACCGTCAATCAACACAGCATTATTTTAAAAAGAACGGATCATCCACTTTGTTGGAATATGTGCTTTCCTGTGACCACTATAATTTCAAATCCCTTCCGTGTTCAGGGTTTATGTGGCTGAGGCCGCCACTAGTTTATTTCTAAAAGTTACCGTCCATTTTTTTTTGAGATGTTGCACATAATTATCCTAGTTCATCCAGATTGTTATAACATCAAATTATTAAATTTCTCAGGCAATCTAAGGGTTATCCACCAAAGCATAATGTAATTTAGAAATTTAAAAAAAAATACATTTGACTTGCAATGCAGTCCAGTTAGCATAAACAGTTAAATCAGGCTGTTACGTCTTACAGCCAGTATGTTAGTAAATCTTTACGAGACATCCTCCAATATCATCGCTGTCACCAAAGGACATACAGATCTCATTATCCACTGTGCCTCAGATCATTTGCATGATACTACTGGAAGCATGCTGTTCTTTGTAGTCTACTAGTTTAACGTTAGCCCAGGCACTTAAGTATCTGAAGAATGTAGGTTGTACTGAATGTAGGCTGAACCATAAGAAATGTCTGTTGGATTTTTCAATTCAATGATATACGCAACCAGTTTCTTATGTTATGAAGGATAATATAAACATTGCTATATCTCATAAAACAGGTGTCTGGAATCAAACATGCCATAGTAATAGCAATGGGAGAAAGTGAGGACTAGCCTTATGCCTGAAACATTGATTCTCCTGCTCTTCGGATGCTGCCTGACTGGCTGTGCTTTTCCAGCACCACACTTTTTGACATAGTAACAGCAGTGGCCATCTATAAAAGAAGATTCCAAAAATTTTAGGTAGATATTTAGAAATCTAATTGAAGACCAACTGGATTTCTGACAAAGGGACACTTTCAGCCATACAGATCAATAGATAGGGCATTAACATTTAGGAAGTCAGAACTAATTTATTTTTGAATATAGTATAAGTTCTTTCAAGATGCATACATTTCTAGGAGTGCCTTATCTAAAAATGAAAAATGTTGAAATTGCATGTAATGTAATGCAACACAACTTTTACATTATGTAATAGCAACATTAAAGGCTATAAATCTGTGCTGAAGCACAGTTACCTACCTTTTCCTCTCTTTAAAACAAAACATCAACTGTCTACCAGTTAAGTGGTACTAAAACATGCTCAAAACTGTTATTAGAAGAAAATGCAACTTAAAAACATCAAAAAGCCTTTTGCATTAAAAGGTTTATGTGCCCACATGTCAGTCAGTTCTACTTTTTTTATCCAAATTGGCACTGAGGGCAGGGAGTAAGTGAGGGAATGAGGAGGAAGTGAAGGCAGGAAGTGAAGGAGGGAATCAGTGGAGAATTGAGAGTAGGGAGTGGGAGTGAGGTCTGAGAGATGGGAAGGAGGGGTGTAAGCAAGTGATGGATTGGGGTGTAGGAAAGAAGGGCAAGGAATGGGGTGAGTGAGGGTAGGGGATGGAGTGAGAATAGTTGGGAGGGAGTGGGAGCAATGGGTGAGGAAATGAGCATTGCAGTTCTGAGGAAGTGAGGGTAAGTGGGAGGGGAAAGAAGGATTTGGGGATAAAAAAAACAGCAGTGATGGGGAAGGGTGGATGGGCTCACCCCTGCTCAGATTATTTATCTGACCCCTTTACAGCTGCCTTCTTAATCCCCTTTCACTGCTCACAGCAATAACCTCAAATGTTGATAGTAAACGATTCAGTGGTACTGATGCCATTGAATGTCATGAGGAGATTTTGAGATTTTCTCTTTTTGTAGATAGTTATTGTTTGGCACTTGCATGGCACAATGCTACTTACCAGTTATCAGCCCAAGCCTGAGTGTTGCCTACATATTATTGTATTTGAACACCCCGGGACATAGATCCCAGCCCTGCTGTGCCGTGACTATTCCCCCAGACTTACCTCCTCACTGAGGATGAATGTTCAGTCCTCAGCAAAGGCCTCATCTTCATCCCTCTATTTTGCCAGATTAATGTGTTCGACACGCGTTGCAACCTTGAATATTCTTCCGCTGCCTCTGTCTCCAGAGCAACTTTTTCAATCAAGACTCCGCCCACCTATACGAGGACCCTTTCTCTCACCTCCAACACACCCCATCCACCTGGACACCCCGTACTGGCCTGTTACCTGCCCTCAATCTCTTCATTCCTAACAGCTGTTGTGGCATAGTTTGCCTCAACCTGTCCACCCCTCCCATCCTTTCCAACCTCCCACCCTCATCGCACAGCCTTCCACGCCTTCCGTTGCAATCCCAACCTCACTATCAAACCTGCAGACTGGGGGGAGGGGGAACGCTGTGGTAGTTTGGCACACTGAACTCTACACCGCTGAAGCCAGGTGCCAACTCGCAGACACCTCCTTCTACTGCCCCCTTCGACCACGACCTCACTTCCCATCATCTCCCAGGTCATTCACAACCTCATCACCTCTGGGAATCTCCCAATCACAGCCTCCAACCTCATTGTCTGTTAACTCTGCACTGCCCGATTCTATCTCCTACCCAAAATTCACAAACTTGACTTCCCTGGTCAACCAATTGTCTCAGCCTGCTCCTGTCCGACTGAACTTATCGCTATATATCTTGACACCATCATGTTCCCCCTTAGTCCAGGAACTCTCCACCTACATTTGGGACACCACCCACACCCTTCACCTCCACCAAGAATTTAATTTCCCCAGCCCCCAGTGCCTCATCTTCACCATGGACATCCAGTCCCTGTACACATCCATCCGCCATGACAAAGGCCTCCAAGCCCTCCGTTTCTTCCTCTAACACCATCCCAACCAATATCCTTTCACTGACACACTCATCCACCTGGCAGAACTGGTCCTCACCCTTAACAACTTCTCCTTTCAATTCTCCCACTTCCTCCAAACCAAAGGGGTAGCAATGGGCACCCGCATGGGACCCAACTATGCCTGCCTGTTTGTCAGATATGTGGAACAGTCCATCTTCCACAGCTACACTGGCACCACCTCCCACCTGTTCCTCTGTGACATTGATGACTGTATCGGCGCTACCTCGTGCTCCCTCGGGGAGGGTGAACAGTTCATCAAATTCATTAACACCTTTCACCCCAGCCTCAAGTTCACCTGGACCATCTCAGACACCTCCCTCCCCTTCCTGGACCTCTCCAACTCCATATCCAGTGACTGACTAACCACGGACATCTACTACAAACCCACCATTGCTACCGAGACTACACCTCTTTCCACCCTACCTCCTGTAAAAATGCCATCCCTTATTCTCAATTCTTCCACCTCTGCTGCATCTGCTCTTAGGGTGACCAATTCCACCTTAGAAAATCCCAGATGACCTCCTTTTTCCAAGATCATAATTTCCCTTCCCACGTGGTCGACAATGCCCTACAGAGCATCTCCTCCACTTCCTGCACCTCTGCCCTTGAACTCCACCCCTCCCAACACAACAACTGGTCCTCACCTTCCACCCTACCAATCTCCACATACATCGCACTACCCTCCGCCATTTCTGCCACCTGCAAACGGTTCCCACCACCAGATATAGTTTTCCCTCCCCACCCCATTAGCGCTCCAGAGAGATCATTCCCTCCGTGACTCCCTTGTCAGATTCATGGCCCCCACCCGACTCCCGGCACCTTCCCTTGCACCTCAGGAAGTGCAAAACCTGTGCACACACCACCCCTACCCCCCTCCCCCCTCATCTCCGTCCAAGGCCCCAAGGATCCTTTCACATCCAATAGAAATTTACCTGTACCTCCATCAAGGTCATCTACTATATCCATTGCACCCGATGTGGTCTCCTCTGCATCGAGGAGACAGTACGCCAACTTGAGGATTGTTTCAGAGGACATTCTGGGACACCTGCACCAACCGATCCACCGCCCTGTAGCTGAACACTTCAACACCCCCTCCCAATCTGACAAGGACATCCAAATCCTGGGCCTCCTCCACCGTCGAACCGTTACCGCTGGATGCCTGGAGGAAGAACTCCTCATATTCCGCCTTCGGACCCTGCAACTACACGGGATAAATGTGGCTTTCACCAGTTTCCTCATTTCTTCTCCTTGCACATTATTCCAGTCCCAAGCCTCCAACTCAGCACTGACCTCCTGACCTATCCATCACCTTTCCCATCCATCTACTCCACCCTCCTCTCCAACCAATCACCTTCTCTCCACCTTCATCTACCTAATGCATTCTCAGCTACCTTCCCCCCAACCCCACCCCCTCCCGTTTATCTCTGAGTCCCCTAGCCCATAAGCCTTATTCCTGATGAAGGGCTTATTCCCGTAACGTCAATTTTCCTACTCTTCGGATGCTGCCTGATCTGCTGTGCTTTTCCAGCACACACTCTCGACTCTGCATTTGAACACAGACTGTTTCAGTATCTGAGCAGCAATGAGATGTAAGAGGTACTGAACGTTGTGCAATCATCAGTGAACATCCCTAATGCTGACCTTATGATTAAAGAATATTAATGATGAAGCAGCTGAAGATGTTTGGACCTAAGACCCTCATAGCACAATGGAAGCCTGGTTCAAGTCCTATCTGTTCCAAAGGTGAGGAATCCTTGAACAGACTGAAGAGAATATTGACCCTATGGAATTGGGAGCATGGATGGCTCGTTAGAGCATTAGGTTAGAGGGTCCACGTTCAAGTCATGTCTGCTGTCAGCGCCCTGCAGGTGCAGGGGTAGTGTCCATATTCTGGACCAGGAGGCTTGGATTCATGCCCTATTTGCTCCAGCGGTGTACAGTAGTATCTCTGAACAGGTTGATTAGAAAACATCTTATCCTGAGGAACAGGATAATCTGAGGCATCCATCCTGATCTTAAGAAAGCACACATACCTTTCTTGCAAAATACTATTTTTGTAAAATAATAAGGCACATAAATTTTGACTGTGACATTAGTCAGAATAGCTACAGCTGCATTTTTTTTATATGTGAGCTCAGCATTTCCTAGATTCCTGGAAGAAGTCACAAGGCAGTTGGGAGGGGACACGCTTTGTTCCCCCAGTGATCTGATTGGAATGCTAAGTGTACTAAACACTTGGACAACATGGAAGTATTCATAATTATGGATGGGAATCTGGACAAAGCACACATGTATGTCACTAATGAATTTGTTAGTGAATCAAAGCTCTTCTTGTTTAAAAATAGTTCTGGTTGCTGATGGTGAGTGAAAGGACATGCATTTAAACAGCACCTTTCACAAACACTAGATATCAAGGCACTTTTCAGGCAATGAAATACTTTTTGAATTGTATTACTGTTAAAATGTAGGACACATGGTAGGCAACTTGCACATAGCAAGCGTTCAAATACTAAAGTGATGATAAATCTGCTTTTGAAATATTCATTGAGGAATAAACATTATCCAGCTGACTGATTCCAACTGAGGTAACTCGCTGGCTCTATTTTCTAAATAGTGCCATGAAATGTTATACACCAACATGAATGGGCAGAAGAGATCTCTTTTAATATCTCATCCACATCACTCTGAGAGGGCAGCACTCATTTAGAATAGGACTAGGGTGTCAGCTTTGTGTTCATGAACTTGGAGCGGGGATTAAATCCAAAACCTTGTGACTCAGGCAAGAATAGCACTAACTTATATGGCTGATATAGCAAACGCATGAACTCAGCAGGGTAGGCACATTCTTGTGCTCTTCTTGATTACCATCGCCTTGGAGGCTGACAATCAGCTATTGACGCTACGAGTAGTTTAAAGAGGTGGAGGGTCATAATAACACATGCAGTACATATCCTGATATTGGGCTGCAATTCCTGCTATAAGAAGTTCAGGTATGATAAATGCAAGATATTTCAGATCTGAAATAAAACAGGAAGTCCTGGAGAAAACTCACTTGGTCTGACAGTAACTACGGAAAAAGTAACTGAGTTAATGTTGATATTGATTCTTCAAGTATGATGTTGACTTCCAAACCACTGTATGGTACTTCCTGCACCCTTCTCCAGCAGCAAGCATCCTTGATGTCTTCCTTGCTGCTACTCTTTCTGACTTGGTGGGGGCTCATCACTAAGCCATGAACATCTCAATGTTCAGCACTTGAGAACAAGCAAATGGAATAAAGAAGTTCTTGTTTTCCATAAATTCACTCCATTAAAATATCTCAGAGAAATATTTGCCAAAGCTGCCAGAAATTTGACTAAGACGTACCTTGGAAACAAACATGATTAAGTAGAAACTTACTTTAATAGACTTGAAGATCTGACTAGATACTGCTTGTGAAGTCTGTCCCAGCACTAATTGCTGGGCAAGTTTAGGACATGGTTTTTATGGCACACATGGTCATTAATTTCATAAAACATCTCTAAAATTTGAATATAATGTCCATATTCAGATGGCTGTCAGGATGCCTATTAAGTGTCCAAACCAATGGTATCAGCTTCATTTCCATTTTTATTCTGCTGTGGGATATTGACTTGTTTTGGATTGGGAAAACTTGCAAAATACATATCCAATGTACTTATGGAAGATGCATAGCTCAATAGGAGGGGACGCATCATGCATGATGTTAATGTATCTGGAGACAGTGCTATTTCCTTGTAACTGAGAGTTTAAAAATCAGAATGACTACCTCTCAGCATCTCAAATTGATATCTGAAGTGCAGGTAATGTTCCATTGAGATTGGTCCGAAGTGTAGTGGAATGGTAACAGCTATTATACCTCACTGATGCAGTGCTGGAAATCAAACTCAGATATTTCTGGAGTTGTCACAGAAATGAGAAATGCCCCCAATTTCCCTGTCAGATAGGTACAGACGACAGAAAACAAAGACCAGGTTTCTGCACTTAACAAGAACTACAAATTTAAACCACAAGTAGACAATTTGGAACCAGCAATATATAACTCAACTAGTTAAAATTCAAATTCTGGATCAGTGGTGCTGGAAGAGCACAGCAATTCAGGCAGCATCCGAGGACAGGCAATTGAAGTGTTCCGAGGCGGAAGATGAGGCGTTCTTCCTCCAGGCGTCTGGTGGTGAGGGAGCGGCGGTGGAGGAGGCCCAGCACCTCCATATCCTCGGCAGAGTGGGAGGGGGAGTTGCCCTTCCAAACCACTTCAATCCCCAAGATACACATGCAGGCACACAAAAGAATGCTAGTGTTATGAAGAGAAAAAACATGGGGAAGCAATTCAATGGCCCCAGTCCACAAGGTTGACTGAGGTGATCTTTTTGCTTGCCAGGACTTGCTGTTCTTCGTTCTTCAGCTTCTTTTCAGTTCTTCGCAGGAGGCAAGTGGTTTTTTTTCATTGGTTCAAACAAGAGTTTGCAGCAGCTGGTGAGTGAATAAACTGGCTTTCTTCAGGTATTTTACTCGAGAGAAAGACATAATATCTGCCCCTTTCAGCAGTCCAAAACTTCTGGCAGTACTGCTCACACCCACAAACTGTTCAGCTACTCAGGAGCCAATCAGATATTTGTTGCCTGTTAAAGCTAAGAAGGCAGACATAAATAAAGGACAAGCACAGTATTTGAGTTTAGTACAAATAGGTGACAGGCTACGTACTCTGGGTAGTTAAGTAATATGGAATTGCATTTGAAACAGTTTTAGTATGAGGGAAAATTAAAGCAACTCAATTTTTAAAAGAACTGTAAGTGGAATTCCAAAGGGAAGAGGGAGTAAAAGAGTTTAGGAAACTAGAATTAGAATTACAAAGGGAAAGAGAATTGAATGAGAATGAACATGAATGTAATCTTAAAATACTGCAATTAAAAAAAAAAGACATTAAATGCTGATAATGCCTCCAATGAGTAGAATATTAATCATTACTGAATGTCCAGTAAGGAATTTTTATATAGAACCCACAAACATCTGAGGAAAAGGATGTGGTTGCAGCTTTCACGTTCTTTGAAAGAAATGAATTAACCAAAAGAACTCTGGATATTGCCAATGCAAAGCAAGTTGACAGGTAAAGCACATCAAATTTAGGTTTCACTGTCAGAGGAGGTTTCTAGGGAATTATGACACTTTAACAAGACCTATATTTGGTGCATGGTTAGTACTTGAGGATGTAGGCAAAGATTTCAGGATTTAAGGAAACATCCTGGGCAAGCTTTCATTGAGTTTGGAAGGATTAAGACAAGTAATTTTGACTTGTGCACATGAGCATTAGAAGTTGAAACCACACATGAAGTCCTGAGAGAGATCATTCTCTTAGAAGAATTTAAAGACTCACTACCCTCTGTAATAAGAACCCAGGGTGAAGAGCAAAGGGGTGGTCCCTAGCAATGAAGGTGAAATGTCAATTTGACTTCTTAATTGGTTGTTGCATCTGTATGCTAACTACATCGTGTTTCATGTACAGGAACACCCAGATCCCATTGTGCTGCACATTTTTGGAGTCTCTCTTTATTTAAGTAATAATCTGTCTTTTGATTCATCCTACCAAAGTATACAACCTCACATTTTTGTATGTTAAATTCCATCTGCCATGTTTTGCACACTCACACAAGCTACCCATATCCTTTGTAAATTCCTTATAACCTCATCACAACATGCTCTCCCAACTATTTTTGTACTTTTAACAAATTTGCCCTACCCACACTTGCCCTATCCTCCACATCATTAACATAGGTATTAAATAATTGAGGCACTTAGGACTGGTCCTCATGGTACCCCACTAGCTTTATCTTTCCAATCTGAAAAAGACCCATTAATTCTTTTTTGTGCTAATAAATTCTCAACTATGCTAATACATTATCCCCTATGCCATGAGCTCTTACGTTGTGCAGTAATCATTTTTGTGGCGCCTTATTGGATGCTTCCTGGAAATTCAAATACACCACATTTATCAGTTCTTCTTTATCAACTTTTACTCAAAGAATTGTAGCAATTTTGTCAAAAATGATTTCCCTTTCACAAAACTATACTGACATTATTTTATTGCACTAAGCTTTTCTCAATATCCTGATACTGCTGTCTTATTACTAGAGGAGTATCACAGTAGCAGTTTTCCAACCCACCGGAACTCTCCCTGAATCCAGTGAGTTTGCAATATTTGATTAATTTCTCTACTATCTTTGCACTCACTTTCTCTAAAACTTTTTGATGCCGTTTGTCAAGTCCTGGCAACCTGTCTACCTTTAGTTCTGCTAATTTGTCAAACAGTTTGTCCCACAACATAGAAACTGTTACACAACCTTTCCTCCATCATCACCTTGTTTATCACCTTTTAGATGTTTACTATGTCTTCCACTGTGAAGACTGATGCAAAATATTGGTTTAAATTATCTTCCATTTCCATATTCCCAGCTCCCCAGTTGCATTCTCCACCGGTCCCCCACTTAGTTTGACTCTCTTTGCACATGGCTGTGGATGCATTTGTTATTTGCCTTTATATTTCTTGCTAATTTATTTTCATAATTAATTTTTTCTCTTTATTAGCATTTTAGTCATTTGCTGTTGGTTCATAAAACACTCCCAATCCTCTGGCCTAAATTAGTTTAGCACAACTTACTATGTCTTAGCTTTTGATTAGTTACACTCCTTGACAGCCTTTATTAACCGTGGATGATTCATCCTTCTCATTGAATCCTTCGTTTGACTAAAAATAAATTTCTGTTGAGTGTTATGAAATATCTGCTTAAATATCTGCCACTGTTCAGCCAATGACCTCTCCTTATTCTTTTTTCCACTCATTTTAGACATCTCTTCCTACATACCTTTGTCATGATTTGGAGATGCCGGTGTTGGACTGGGGTGTACAAAGTTAAAAATCACACAACACCAGGTTATAGTCCAACAGGTTTAATTGGAAGCACACGAGCTTTCGGAGCGACACTATCACCTGATGAAGGAGCGACGCTCCAAAAGCTAGTGTGCTTCCAATTAAACCTGTTGGACTATAACCTGGTGTTGTGTGATTTTTAACTTTGCACATACCTTTGTAATTGCCTTTAGTTAAGTTGAGGGTAATGGCTTGAGACCTGAGTTGGTCTCCCTCAAACTGATTTTGAAATCCTACCGTATTGTGGTCTCTACACCCAGAGAATCCTTAACTACAAGATCTCTTATTAATCCTACTTCATTACTCATTACAAAATCTAAAGTAGCCTGTTCCTGGGAAGGGTCTGCAATGTAACTGCTCTAAGAAACAATTCCTGATACACTCTACAATTTGCCTTCTCACATTATGCTTGCCCATCTGATTTGTCGAGTCAGTAACCAGATTAAAATCCCCTCTGACAACTATAGTGCTCTTCTTACATGCCTCTATTAAATCCTGGTTTATACCATATCCTACAGTGAGATAGGACACTCTTGAACTGAATAATTTACTTGGTCAGTTCAGAGGGTAGTTAAAAGTCAAGCAACTTCCTGTGAATTTGGAGCATATTTAGGCCACACTGGGGAAGAACACCACTTTTCTGTCCCCGAAGGCATATTGAACCAGATAGGTTTTTACAGAAATCAGTGCAGTGTAAAGACACCCCACCTTTTTCCCAGTCACTTCCATTTTGCTGGATTCTTTCCAACAAAATGCTTTAACCTGATTAATAAGTCAAATGGGGGTTGCAACATATGGACAGTGAGGACCATGACAATGTTTGGGTTCAACTGTGCAAAGAAGTGTTTTACACACCACAGTGATGGCACCTGGGAAATTAGAGTAGCTAAAAGCTTCGATTCTGTGAAACCAAGGGAAGCAAGGGTGCTCTGCTGGGCATCCCAAACTGAGTCTGGGCCACTGTCTCCCATAAACTTGACTTCTGCCTGTACCAAGAATTTTCCTATACCTGACTGTAGGTGTGGCATTGCCCTGGAATGTTGTTTCTGACCATAGCCTGAAAGCAAATTAATCTAATATTTATCCACTAAGCAGCCCATCACAAGTCAGATATTTTGCTTTCCTTTTATTACTATGCCTCAGACACATCAGCAACCATTCATAAATGGAGAATATGCAAATTCAAAGTTTAATTTATGTACATTTCAAAGATGCTCAATTTATAAAGGCATTTTGTTTTAAAATCAAAATACAATTTAATGTTATAGTGTCTCCACCAAGTGGTTTACAAAGGAATTGACATATAGATTGATAGCTCCATTGGGATTAATAATATTTCCATATTTATTTTACAAGATTGCTATTATATGAATGTGAGGAAAATGACTGCCAGAACAGCCCTGATATGTGCCTGATTTTAATAGCTATGGTGCATCATGTAAATCAGTTAGAAATCAACTTGATTTAAAAATGTTTACATGGAGTGTTTTTGAGTCCAATATACAAATATTGGTAGCTTCAATATGATCTTTTTTTCAAAATGTTTTCCAGTTTTGATCCTTTGAAGAGAGGGATCATCAGCATTTATGACCACAGCTGCACTGGGTCTTGATCAGTTCTAGTGACAGGCATTTTAGTATTTGGACAAACTAGTGTTATTGCTGATAAAGGGATGGCTGGAAAATGGGAAGCCTTCAAAAATGAGAATCCAGAGACAGTTATGTTCTTGTTAGGCTGGTAGGTGTGGAGAATGCTGGATGATAAGAGAAATCAAGGTTTGATTAAGAATAAGAAGGAAGCCTATGTGATGTATACATGGCAGAGATCGAGCGATTCCCAAGAAGAGTGGAAAGGCAGCAGGACGATACTTAACAAGGAAATTAAGAAAGCAAAAAGAGGATGTGAGAGATCTTTGGTAAATAGGGTTAAGGAGAATCCAAAGGGATTCTACAAACACATTAAGGACAATAGCGTAACAAGGGAGAGAATAGTGCCCCTTAAAGGCCACTTATGTGTGGGACCGCAGGAGATGGGGGAGATACTAAATCAGTATTTTGCATCAGTGTTTACTGTGGAGAAGGATATGGAAGATAGAGAACATGGGGAAATAAATAGCGATATCTTGAAAAATGTCCATATTACAGAGGAAGAGGTACTGGATGTCTTAAAACCCATAAAGGTGGAAAAATCCCTAGGACCTGATCAGGTGTACACTAAAGCTCTGTGGGAAGCTAGGGAAATGATTGCTGAGCCCCTTGCTGAGATTTTTGTATCATCGATAATCAAAGGTGAGGTGCTGGAAGACTGGAGGTTGGCTAATGTGGTGCCACTGTTTAAGAAAGATGGTAAGGCACAGTGGTTAGCACTGCTGCCTCACAGTGCCAGAGACCCAGGTTTAATTCCCGACTCAGGCGACTGACTGTGTGGAGTTTGCACGTTCTCCCCATGTCTGCGTGGGTTTCCTCCGGGTGCTCCGGTTTCCTCCCACAGTCCAAAGGTGTGCAGGTAAGGTGAATTGGCCATGCTAAATTGCCCGTAGTGTTAGGTAAGGGGTAAATGTAGGGGTATGGGTGGGTTGCGCTTCGGCGGGTCGATGTGGACGTTGGGCCGAAGGGCCTGTTTCCACACTGTAATGTAATCTAATGTAATCTAAAAAAAAAGCCAGGGAACTATAGACCAGTGAGCCTGAGATTGGTGGTGGGCAAATTGTTGGAAGTAACCCTGAGGGACAGGATTTACATGTATTTGGAAAGGTAAGGACTGATTAGAGATAATCAACATAGCTTTGAGAGTGGGAAACAATGTCGCACAAACTTGATTGAGTTTTTTGAAGAAATAATGAAGAGGATTGATAAGGGCAGAATGGTGGACATGATCTATATGGACTTCAGTAAGGCGCTCAACAAGGTTCCTCATGGGAGACTGGTTAGCAAGGTCAGATCACATGAAATACAGGGAGAACTAGCCATTTGGATACAGAACTGGCTTGAAGGTAGAAGGCAGAGGGTGGTGGTGGAGGATTGCTTGTCAGACTGGAGGCCTGTGACCAGTGGAGTGCCACAAAGATTGGTCCTCTGTTTTTTGTCATTTATGGAGAAAGTGAGGACTGCAGATGCTGGAGATCAGAGCTAAAAATGTGTTGCTGGAAAAGCACAGCAGGTCAGGCAGCATCCAAGGAGGAAGAGAATCGACATTTCGGGCATGAGCCCTTCTTCAGGAATGAAGGAGGGCTCATTCCTGAAGAAGGGCTCATGCCGAAATGTCAATTCTCCTACTCCTTGGATGCTGCCTGACCTGCTGTGCTTTTCCAGCAACACATTTTCAGCTTTTTGTCATTTATGTGAACCTAGGAGGTATAGTTAGTAAGTTTGGAGATGACACTAAAATTGGAGGTGTAGTGGACAGTGATGAAGGTTAACTTACAATGGAACCTTGATCAGATGGGCCAATTGGCCGAGGAGTGGCAGATGGAGGTTAATTCAGAAAGCTGTGAGGTACTGCATTTTGGAAAGGCAGGACTTCTACACAATGGTAAGTTTCTGGGAAGTGTTGCTGAACAAAAAGACCTTGGAGTGCAGGTTCATAGCTCCTTGAAAGTAGAGTTGCAGGTAGATAGAATATAGGAAAAGGCATTTGATATTCTTGCCGTTATTGATCAGTGCATTGCGTGTAGGAGTAGGGAGGCCATGTTGTAGCTGTGGAGGACATTGGTTAGGCCATTTTTGGAATACTGCAAGCAATCCTGTTCTCCCTGCTATAGAAAGTATATTGTAAAACTTGAAAGGGTTCAGAAAAGATTTACAAGGATGTTGCCAGGGTTGGAGGATTTGAGCTCCAGGGAGAGGCTGAACAGGCTGGGGCTGTTTTCCCTGGCGCGTTGGAGGCTGAGGGGTGACCTTATAGAGGTTCATAAAATCACGAGGGACATGGATTGGTACATGTATGGGGTGATGGGAGTCCAAAACTAGAGGGCATAGGTTTAGTGTGAGAGGGGAAAATTTAAAAAGGATTGAAGGGGCAACGTTTTCACGCAGAGGGTTGTGCATGTATGGAATGAGCTGCCAGAGGAAGTGGTGGAGGTTGGTACAATTGCAACATTTAAAAGGCATTTGGATCGGTATATGAATAGGAAGGGTTGAGAGGGATATGGGCCAAATACTGGAAAACAGGACTAGATTAATTTCAGATATCTGGTTGGCATGGACGAGTTGGACTAAAGGGACTGTTTCTGTGCTGCATACCTCAATGACTCTATGACTCAATGTGCTTTCATTTAAAACATGAAAGCGAGGAAGGATAAATGTCGAGAAACAAAATGGGAAAAAAAGAGAACCAGAGAATGAAAGATGGATAGAACAGAGGGAAAATAAGAAAGAGAAAGAAAAGCAAATGACAGATCAAAGTTAGTATAAGACAGAGAAGGAAGCAGCAGGGTTGTACTGTCCTACAGTTAGTTGTCTTGTAGTTATTCACAAAAGTTTAAAATACCACTGCACCAGTGCAGGCTTAGATGATGTGCAGATATCCAATGGCACCCTTGGATTGAAGGAGAAACCTAAGCAACAAAAGGTGTTTTTTTAAAACAGTGACACCCTGTACCCAATAACAAAACCACCTGTTCTCAATTCTCTCTCTTGTGTTTTTTCCCCCCAGCGCTGATGCCATATTGTCTAAGGTAAGTATTGAGCAAAATGGCAAATACAAAATGTGTGGGACATATAAAAACATGGGGCATGAGTTGTGAGTTGGCATTAAGCTAACGTAGTTGCTATTCTAATTAAAATATGAAGTACTGGTAGTTTGAAAAGGAAACGTGATCATGGATTTGCATTGTTAAAATTTGCTCTCAGTCCATAACACAGCAGATGCAGATGGGTTATAGCTACATTAAAAAGAACAGAAAAGCTCTGCATCATGGCCACATATGTACAGCTTGTCGATTCATTGCTTCCTCCGATCAAGTTCAGTCCCCTCAAACATCTCCCCCACAATCACTGCCTCTTTACTGTTCTCCCTGGGATACTTTATCATGTCCAAGCCCCTGTGCCTTGAAAATGACAGAGTTAATTCAAAGACCAGTTCTCATGGTTCAGCGATGCTTTCCTTCAGGTTCTTCTTTGGGAAGTCAGAGAAACACAGCAATTGGTCTTTCCTGCAGATAGCATCAGAAGACCATCTACTTCATGATGGCCTGGTAGAGGTGACAAAGGACTTGAGCAACCAAGACTTCCAGAGCAGAACCAGGGTACAGCATGGGATATTGGTGTATGACCTAACTGGTCCACCAAGGTCATGTCAGGTTGGCAGAAGTGTATGGGTCTTTGCTTCTTCATTGCATTTGAATGTGATGCTTGACTGACAAGCCAGTATATGTAATCAGCAGAGGTAGTGGTCATCCATTTTATAGGAGTGATGACGGTCAATTACAGGTGGCAAGGCTGTAACGGCGAGGATAATGGAGGCAGAGATAATCATGCTCATGATGGCATATGGGCACAAATGAGTCACCTAAGAAAAGATATGATGTGTTCATACTGTGCTGATGCTTAATGTGATCCTGTTTATTTTCCAGCGTAGGACATCCCCACTCCAGGACCAAGTTGCAACCAAGCAAGGAACCAAAAGATTCTTTCACCAAGAAAAATGAGAGCAGTGTCCCACAGCATGCATCATTCCAGGTCTCATCAACAGCCTCCATCAGAGCAGTTTTACCCACTCTGTGCGCAGAGGGATCAAGAGTAAAATAGGGGTCACGTTTTAGTGAATGCATCGTGTACATGTCCCAGTGACAAATTAGATCACCTGACAGTGGAGATGTCTTGGACCAGTTTAGATGAGCCTGAGACTGCTGACAGGCCCCTGGTTGAGGCCACAAGGAGCCTGCTGGCCTTGCAGAAAATGACAGGAGGTAAATCAGAAATGCCAGAGGTCATTTACAGCTTTGAGCAAGCAATGGAGGATTCTCCCCATAATGTACATTTTGCCATGTCATTGTCATATGAGCACATGGCTTCCCCCCTGGAGAGGTTGACAAATACCATAAAGAGCCAACCGTTTGTACTTTGATCTGCATTCCATTGCTCAAGCCAAAAGCTAATATAGCAATGGTTAGATGATTGGGAAAAAAGATAATGCTCCAGCAAAAGGGACATCCTATTGCACACCAAGTTAGAAAAGAAGCACATGCCAGTTTTCCCAAGGCCTTAACTTTCCACAGTTAATGGCAGCTTTTCATCCTCCCATTAATACCACAGTCCTGGCCAAGATGGAATCAGAGCTGGGTGGGAAGGCGCTCTTGGACCTGTGAAGGAGATCTCCAAAAGGCTGGAGCTCCCAAGGTTCTCTGCTTCCAGGGGACTTCTGCCATGTTCATCCAAGGCAACAGTGGGAAAAAAAAGGTAGCAGATGCCTCCAGCTTAGCAGCTAATATCAGGATAGCACCTTGATGGAGAGATAGGAAAAGGATTCTTAAGACATTATGAAAACTAAGAAAGCATTAGTATTCCATAAACACATTTCACATGTAAATCACACACAATACTTTCTTTTGATACATTATTTGTATACATTATTACCATTATTGTGTTCTGGCAATAGAGAGCTAAGTATAATGGTTTTCACTCTGAAAGTTGTAGAGGATGAAGAGATTTTGCCATTGCTGACAAAGATGTTTTTCACATATATGCAAGTTTTGTTGAATATTCATTTGAGTTTCCAGTGTTATACTGACTCATCTGTGGGACATGGCTTAATATAACTGACCCCAGTTAATCTTTTCTTTCTATGCACTGGGAAGGAAAATGCCAAGATGACTCTGAACAGGGATAAGTTGAATGGTTCACTCAGAATTAATTGAAAAGAGGGATCACATTTATTGGTCAGGGTATGCTGATGCACATATTTCCAAGTGCTGTACTGATTGTCTTTGTACCAGTATTAACAAGAGAGAAAATCTCTGCTCCTTGTGCTATTGTAGGTGGTACAAAGTGCAAGTTCTGAGGTTGTGTCACAAGGAAGGATGGTTGGGTTAGGTCTTCAGCCCTAGAAAGCAATGGAGTTGCAGCAATGAGATAGTGGTGATGTTTAGGCCAAATTACTTTTACATTTTGACCTTCTGATCTAAGATCCTCTTGTACTGATCTCATATTTTATTGGCAGTACTACCTTATTTTCTTTATTACCTATCTTTCCTTTATATAAAATGCTCTTAAACATTCAGTTCAAGGTTATCCTGCAGCAAAATCTCTGTAATAACAATCAGATTTTACCTGTTCACATACATTTATGCCAGCAATTTGTCTACCTTGTTATGAATGTTGGATGCATTCAGATAGCGTGTCTTTAATTCAGCCTCTTTTTATTTTTGCTAACATTACTTTAGCTGCTCGGGCACAGTTGAGTTTCTCTGCTCTGTCCCTTTCTGCAACATTCAGGTTATCAAATTCCTTTATTGCTACCTTGCTCACTTACCTTGCTGTCTCTGTCGCTTGGATTTTATTACTTCTTCCTACGCTTAATTTCTCATCCCCAACATTTAATTTAAAGCCCTTTCTGAGGTCCTTGTTGTTCACTTTGCCTAAACAGCAGAGGTCATTTGAAAAATATCCCAATGGTATCGTTCCCACTTTTCCCAGTACTGGTGCGAGTGTCCTAAGAAGATTTTTCCTATTTCAGTCTTTGAGATGTGCACTTAATTCTTTAATGTTATTGCTGTTGGCTCAGATAAGAATCTAGAGATTATACTCTTTCCCGTTCTTTTTCAATTTAGTCCCTAGCTGTCATATTCTTTAAGCAGAATCTCTTTCCTCATCCTTTGCCACCAGTATCTACACGAACTATGACAACAGAGCTCGGGCAGCACAGTGGTTATCACTGCTACCTCACAGTGCCAGAGACCTGGGTTCAATTCCTGCCTCAATGGTCTCATGGTCAGTTTGCTCCACCCTGTAGCTCCTACTTTTACCTGTGCAGTCTGCAAGATCACCAAAACAGCTCATCTCCAATTCTACTTTCTTGATCTCCTGACCTGCCTCACTTGCATATACATCCTCCTCTCCCTCACCACCGATGAAAGCTCCTCCAGCTGCAGACGCTTACTGCAGGTGTGATTGCTGTGGAACATCCAGAAATCCACAAGTTCTCACATTCTGTACCTGCCACATACTGTCTGCCACTGTCCAGGGGAGCCGTTTCCATAGTTTACTTGGTTCTGTAATAGATTCACCACAATTCTTGTCCTTTCCCCATCACTGAGCAGTTTGTGAACCCCTGAACAACAGCCAAAATTCACCAGAATTATGGACATGAGGGCCAAGACTCACAATTGCTTTAGTTTCTCTGTGGGGTCTTAGTGTGGGTGATGTGAGCACTGATGTCACCATTTGTCCATGGTAAACCCAAATTCACAAGCTACTTGTAGCTATATTTCACAGATCTTGCCTTTACATATCATTATTATTGGGCATTCCTTACTGATGTAAAGTTAAAGACTGGGAAATTAGCAAAAATACCATTGAGAGCACAAAGAAGGAGGTTATTTGAATCTTTATTTGACAAATAATGTCTAATTATAATAAATATAAACACCCAGCATTTCCTTGGATTTCTTCTGATCCAATGCTATTATTTTAGTGGATGTTAATGGAAACTTTCACATAGAAGCAGGGCTCCCAAAATCCTAAATATCTTTCAGTGGAGTAGAAAGGTGCTGAGGAATTTCCAAGACAAAAACAAAAATCTTTTTAAGTGAGTAGAGATTTACCATGAATGTTTTATTGCCTCACTATAATTCTCTGATTCTGATATAGTTGATTGCAGCACTTTTAAGTAAGAGATTTGACACACTAACATGGATATATCTTAGGCATATAGCTGCTTTAACAGTTATCTTATAGTGTAATTTACCATTGATTAATTTATGTTGAATATTCTGACCCACTGCATCTTGTATCCAGCAAGTACAAACATTGGATCAATGGAGTACTGCAAAATGCACATTGAGATATTTACAGAAAATTCTGCAGGTCTCCAAATGGTAACACAATGCAGAACTGATCAGAAAATGATACATGAAAAATTAAATTATGTTCTCAGTAAGAGGTATACACAGTTGTGGAGGAATTTATGGTATTGAAATTCAGAACTGGCACTAAAAGCTCCCCAAATGAAAAAGGAGGTAATTGGCTGTTCTAACTTCCCAACAAATCAGATAAGACTCCTTTAAATAATCCAGCTGTGTCCACAGTGGACTGATCTTCAGCATTTTCCCTGTTCCTCAGATCAATGTGTTCCAATTTCATTCATTTGAAAACTTATCAGTTTATTGCAGTCACGACTAGCGAGGCAACTATTGTTCTAGTGTATGACAGTTATTGATTAAAATCATTGCCTTCGCATTATTGTTTTCATAGCAAGAACATCAAATTTTGTATTCTATGTGGGTTTCAAATGTTCTTGGTCATCACCAGTCAAATTATATTAACTAAATCTTCACAAGTGTGAAAAATTAGAAAGTATATCAATTACATTTTCCAGTCCCTTAAATATTCATGAACCGATGAATTTTACTTGTGAAATAAAAAATACATAAACTCATTGCATTTTAAATTAAAATTATAGTCATCATCCACCTGATAAAATAGAACATTTCTGTGTTATCTCCTTATTTTCTAATTATTAAAGCATCAACAGGATGTTTCAGGAATTCACTTTCTTAGAGATGTGAATACAGTTTTAGTTTTTGGACTTACATTGTCTCATTTGAAAAAGGCAAAGGCAGTAGACTGAGCTGCATTTAAATGGGCACAGGTCCATTGCACTACAAGCAACTGACGTTAATGACAAAATTAGAGAGTAAATGAAAACATTTTAACCATTAACGACCTTCACCAGGGAGAAGACAAGTTATAACTCTGGTCTGTGCTGGAGCTGCATTTGGTCTCAGTATCTTGATCCCCATTGATTATGATTGAGTTTGGTAAATGAGTAGGGTGAGCGATTGATAGGACAGTTGAATTAGAGGTAAACATCCTGGAAACTCAAATTCCAGGAGTAGTAATTGCTTTATAAGCTGTTGCATTGTTTTGGAAGTTTTTCCCCATTTTTGGGGAGAAATGATCAAAGGAGAGAGAGAGAACATTGGAGTGATTCTAATAAAGACTAACAAACAACAAAAATCACAGCTGACCTTGGAGGAGCCTGTGTGGGAGAGTACACAGCACTGGAGCAGATAAGTGCATGGTTTTTAAGTGTAACCTTGCTTTTTTTTTGTAAATCTATAATAGTAAGTAGCATGGTTTCTTTTTGATTACATGCTTTGTTGAGATCTATCTCTTGATTAAAATTTAAAAATATAAAACATTGTACGAAGTTAGCCTGGAGCCGTGTTTTTCAGAGCTGTAAGGCTGTGCCATTTTCTGGGTCCAGAGATTGTTAAGGAGCAAAGATGGCCTTTAGTAGGGTGATATGCTCTTCCTATTGGATGTCGGAGTTAGGAAGTGTGCATGGTTTTGAATCCTATCAAACACATGGATCTGTTGCAGTGGCAGTTAGAGACAACGAGTAATTTACAGGAGTTGGGGGTGTTATAGCTTGTTGGATGGCAGTTATAGGAAGGGAGAAAAGCCACAGATACAGTCAGGTAGATGGGTTACCCCCAGAAAAGGTAGGAGAAGGAGGCAGATAGTGCAGGAGTCTCCTGTAGCTATTCCCAACTCAAACAAGTATCCTGTTTTGGAAAGTGTAGGCGGTAATGGCCTCTCAGGGGAATGTAGCACGAACAGCCAAGTTTCTGGTACCAAGACTGGCTCTAACGTAATGAGGGGTACGTCAGGTTCTAAGTGATCGATTGTGATAAGGGACTCTCCAATCAGAGGCACAGACAGACAATTCTGCAGCCAGTAGCAAAAAATCAGAACGGTGTGTTGCCTCCCTGGTGCCATGATCAAGGATATCTCGGAGAGTGTGCAGAATATTCTCAAAGGGGAGTGGGACCAGCAGGAGGTTGTTGTATACATTGGAACCAATAACATAGGAAGGGAAAAGGATGAGATTCTGAAAGGAGAATACAGAGAGTTAGGCAGGAATTTAAAAAGGATATCCTGGAGGGTAGTAATATCTGGATTATTCCCAGTGCCTTGAGCTAGCGAGGGTATGAATAGGAGGATAGAGCAGATGAATGCTTGACTGAGGAGTTGGTGCAGGAGAGAAGGATTCACATTTTTGGATCATTGGAATCTCTTCTAAGGTAGGAGTGACCTGTATAAGAAGGACGGATTGCACCTAAATTGGAAGGGGACTAATATTATGGCAGGGAGATTAGCCCAGAGCTGCTCAGGAGGATTTAAACTAGTAAGGTGGGGGTGGAGTGGGGTGGGGGGGAGGTGTGTGTGTGTGTGTGTGTGGAGCAGGTCGAACAGTCAGAGCAGGAAAGGGATGATCACCTTATTGGGATTGTACAATAGGAACCCCAGTAGTCAGCAGGAAATTGAACAGCACATTTTTAAGGAGGTCTCAGTTATCTGTAAGAATAATAGGGTAGTTATGGTCGGGGATTTTAACTTTCCAAACATAGACTGGGACTGCCATAGTGTTAAGGATTTAGATGGAGAGGAATTTGTTAAGTGTTTACAAGAACATTTTCTAATTTACCATGTGAATGTATCTACTAGAGAAGGTGCAATTCAGAAATAAGGCAGGGCAGCTGACTGAGGTGTCAGTGGGAGAGCACTTTGGAGCTAGCGACCATAATTTTATTAGTTTTAAAATAATGATGGAAAAGGATTGGCCAGATATAAAAGTTGAAGTTCTAAGTTGAAGGAAGGCCAATTTTGACGGAATTAAGCAAGAACTTTCAAAAGTTGATTGGCCGCAGATGTTCACAGGTAAAGGGACTGGAAAATGGGAAGCCTTTAAAAATGTTATAACAAGAGTTCAGAGAAATTTATTCCTGTTAGGGTGAAAGGCAAAGCTGGGAGGTGTAGGGACTGCCAGATGACTAGAGAAATTGAGGTTTTGGTTCAGAAAAAGAAGGAAGCATATGTCAGGTAAAGACTGCAGAGATTGAGTGAATTCTTAGAAGAGTAGAAAGGCAGTAGGAGTATACTTGAGAGGGAAATTAGGAGGGCAAATAGGGGTCATGAGATAGTTTTGGCAATAGGGTTAATGGAGAATCCAAGGGATTTTATAAATACTTTAATGACAAAAGGGTAACTAGAGAGAGAATAGGGCCCCTCAAAGATCAGCAAGGCAGCCTATGTGTGGAACCACAGAAGATGGGGGCAATATTAAATGAGTTTTGCGTCAGTGTTTACAGTGGAGAAGGACATGGAAGGTATAGAATATTGGGAAATAGATGGTGACATCTTTAAAAATATCTAGATTGAACTTATTGTCACGTGCACTGAAGTACAGTGAAAAACTTTGTCTTGCGAGCAATACAGGCAGATCTCAAAAGTAGCATAGATAAGTAACTAATAGGGAAACAGCGGCAAAACAAAAACACAGGTACAGGTGAATGTTAAGAGTTTGTAAGTCCATTCAGTGTTCTAACAACAGTAGGGTAGAAACTGTTATGAAACTGGCTGGTGCGTATGTTCAGACTTCTGTACCTTCTCCCTGATGGTATAGGTTGTAGAAAAGCATTGTCAGGGTGGGATGGATCTTTGAGAGTGCTGGGGCCTTTCCTTGACAGCGGGCCTGATAGATGAATTCTATAGTCGAGAGGTTGGCCTTTGTGACTGTCCGGGCTGAGTTCACCACTCTCTATAACCATCTCCAATCTTGAATGGTACAGTTGCCATACCAGTAGTGATACATCCAGACAGAATGCTCTCGATGCCACACCTATAAAGGTTGGCAAAGGTATTCGCTGTCATGCCAAATTTCCTCAGCTGCCCGAGAAAGAAGAGACATTGTTGGGCCTTTGTAACCAGTGCATCCACATGAAGAGTCCAAGAAAGCTTGTTGTGGGTGACTACTCCCAGGAGCTTGATACTCTCCACTTGTTCCATCTCTGTGCTGTTAATGTGTAGGGGGGCATGAGCAACATCCCACCAAAAGTCAATAATGAGTTCCTTGGTTTTGCCGGCATTGAGAGCTAGGTTGTTCTCAGTGCACCATTTTTCCAGGTGCTCCACCTCCCATCTGTAGTCTGTTTCATCGCCATCTGAGATTCGACCGACTATGGTGGTGTCATCAGCAAACTTGTAAATGGCATTAGTCTGGTATTTGGCAATGCAGTCATAGGTATACAGTGAGTACAGTAGGGGGCTGAGTATGCACCCCTGGGGGGGCTCCAGTGTTGAGTGTTCATGAAGATGAAATATTGTTCCCAATCTTCACTGATTGTGCCCTGTGCGTCAGGAAACTGAGGATCCAGGTGCAGAGAGTGGGGCTTAGTCCGAGATCACTAAATTTAGTAATCAGTCTCGAGGGGCTAATAGTGTTGAAAGCTGAACTGTAGTCAATGAGTAGGATTCTAACGTAGCTGTTCGTGGTGTTAAGATGTTCTAGGGAGGAGTGAAGGGCAAGTGATATGGCATCTGACATGGATCTGTTGGTCCGATAGGAAAGTTGGAGTGGGTCAAGAGTAGTGGGGAGGCTGGAGTTGATTAATGCCATGACCAGCCTTTCAAAGAATTTCATGACCACCAAAGTTAGGGTCACGGGGCGGAAGTCATTGAGACATGCTGCATGAGCCTTCTTAGGCACAGGGATGAAGTTGGCCATCCAGAAACAGGCAGGGACAGTGGCCTGCTGCAGGGAGAGGTTGAAGATGTCCGAGAAGACCTCTGCCAGTTGATATGCGCGTGCCCTGAGTGCACGGCCTGGTACTCCGTCTGGTCCCATTGCTTTCCTTGGATTTACATGAAGGAAAACTGATCTGACCTCTGATGCAGTGACTGTTGGGATAGGTTCATCAAGATTTGTCTGAATAGGTGTTATCACTCTGTCAAAATTCTGCTCAGAGTGAGCATAGAAGGCATTGAGACGATCTGGGAGGGATATGTCTTCATCTGTTATCTTGCACTGTCTCATTTTAGAACCTGTGATGCCATTCAGTCCTTGCCATAGTCACGGGGTGTCTGTCTGGGTCTCTAGTTTGGATCAGTATTGGTCCTTGGCTGTCTTAGTGGCTCTGTGAAGGTCATACTTGGATTCCTTATATTCAAGTGGGTCTCCTGATCTGAAGGCCTCACACCTGATTTTTAGCAGGTTCTGTATGTCCTGATTCATCCAGGATTTCCTGCTGGGGAATACCCAGATTGACTTCCTCGGTATGCAGTCCTCCACACACTTGCTGATAAAGTCTGTGATGGTGGTGGCGTACTTTTCCAAGGTACATATGGACTGTTTGAACACAGCCCAATCAGCCAATTCCAGACAGCACCAGAGTTGATCCTTTGCTTCCTCCGGCCAGCACTGGACCTGTATCCGCAAGGGGGTCTCCTGCTTGAACTTTTGTTGGAATTCCCGAAATGAGGGCAGTGGATGGAATGGTAGGCATCTTTCACAGTGGTGTAGCACTGGTCTAAAATGTTTGGGTCCCGGGTGGGGCTGGTAATGTTCTGGTGGTACTTGGGCAACACCTTCCTTAGATTGGCTTGATTGAAGTCGCCAGTTACAATAAACAGGGCCTCAGGGTGTTCCATCTCTAGAGTGTTAGTGGTGAAGTACAGCACATCCAGAGCTTCCTCAACCTTTGCTTGTGGTGGTATGTACACAGCAGTTAGTATAGCAGCGGTAACTTCCCATGGTAGATCGAAGGGGCGACATTTGATGGTGAGGAATTCAAGTTTTGGGGAGCAATGGCTGCCCAGGGTTGCAATGTCTGTGCACCACAAGTTGTTGACTAAAAAGCAAACCCCTCCAACGTCTGTCTTACCCAAGGACGCTGTATGGTCCATACAATGGATAGAAAAACCATCAGCCTGAAGTGCACAGTCAGAAATGGATAGGTTTCTATGAAGCAGAGTGTGCAGCAGTCCCGCAGTTCAAGCTGGAAGCTGAGCTGTGACCTGAGTTCATCCATCTTGTTCTCCAGAGACTGTACATTTGCTAGGAGTAAGCTAGGAAAGCAGGGTGGATCTTGAAAATGCATAGTCTCAGTTTTACTAGCAGGCCGGCACACTAACCCCGCTTCCTCGCAGGTTTCTTACGGAGGAGGAGGTCCTGGATGTCTTTAAACACATGAAGGTGGATAAATCCCTGCGACCCAATCAGATATACCCTAGAACTCTGTGGGAAGCTGGGGAAGTGATTGCTGGGCCCCTTGCTGAGATATGTGTATCATTGATAGTTACAAATTAGGTTCCGGAAGACTGGAGGTTGGCCAACTTTGCGCCACTATTTAAGAAAAGCCAGGGATCTATAGACAGGTGAGCCTGACATTGGTGGTGGGCAAGTTGTTGGAGGGAATCCTGAGAGAGAGGATTTCCATGTATTTAGGGATGGTCAGCATGGCTTTTTGCTTGATTGAGTTTTTTGAAGAAGTAACGAAGAGGATTGATGAGGGCAGACCAGTGTACGTGATCTACATTGACTTCAGTAAAGCATTCAACAAGGTTTCTAATGGTGGACTGGTTAGCAAGGAATGCATGGAGAACGAGCCATTTGAATACAGAACTGGCTCAAACGTAGAAGATAGAGGGTGGTGGTGGAGAGTTGCTTTTCAGACTGGATCCCTGTGAGCAGTGGTGTGCCACAAGGATCGGTGCTGGGTCCACTGCTTTTCATCATTTATATAAATGATGTGGATGCGATCATAGGAAGTATAGTTAGTAAATTGTAGATGACACCAAAATTGGAGGTGCAGTGGACAGTGAAGAAGGTTATCTTAGAGTATAACGGGATCTTGATCAGATGGCCAATATACTGAGGAGTGGTAGATGGGGGTTTAATTTAGATAAATGTGCAGTTGATGCATTTTGGAAAGGCAAATCAGGGCAGGATTTATACGCTTAATGGTAAGATCCTGGGGAGTGTTGCTGAACAAAGAGATCTTGGAATGTAGGTTCATAATTCCTTGCAAGTGGAGTTGCAGATAGATAGGATGGTTAAGAAGGCTTTTAGTATGCTTTTCTTTATTGGTCAGAATATTGAGTACAGGAGTTGGGAGGTCAAGTTGCGGCTGTACAGGACATCGATTAGGCCACTGTTGGAACATTGCTTGCAATTCAGGTCTCCCACCTATAGGAAGGATGTTGTGAAACTTGACAATAGACAATAGACAATAGACAGTAGGTGCAGGAGTAGGCCATTCAGCCCTTCGAGCCTGCCCCGCCATTCAATATGATCATGGCTGAGTTTCCTGCTGCCAGAGTCTCCAATCCTTTCATAATCTTATATGTCTCAATCAGATCCCCTCTCAGTCTTCTAAACTCAAGGGTATACAAGCCCAGTCACTTCAGTCTTTCAGTGTAAGGGTTCAGAAAAGATTTATAAGGATGTTGCCAGGTTTGGAGAGTTTGAGCTATAGGCAGAGACTGTATAGGCTGGGGCTGTTTTCCCTGGAACATCAAAGGCTGAGGGGTGAACTTATAGAGGTTTATAAAATCATGAGAGGTATGGATAGGGTGAATAGACAAGGTCTTTTCCCTGGGGTGTGGGAGTCCAAAACTAGAGGGCATAGGTTTAGGGTGAGAGGGTAAATATTTGAAAAGGACCTTAGGGGCAACGTTTTCACTCAGAGTGTGGTGCGTGTGTGGAATGAGCTGCCAGAGGAAGTGGTGGAGGCTGGTACAATTACAACATTTAAAAGGCACATGTATGGGCATTTGAATAGGAAGGATTTAGAGGGATATGGGCCAAGAGCTGCAAATGGGACTAGGTTAGGTTAGGGTATCTGGTCAGATTGGATGAGTTGGACCAAAGGGTCTGTTTCCATGCTGTACATCCTTTGACAGTATTTACATAAATAAATTGCAACTGTCAAATTACTGGCCAGCAGAAAAGATTTTCTCCTATTTAAATAATCAAAATTCCTCATACCTTGGAATATCTCTGTAGAATATTCTAGTAATCATCACTTTCCTGCTGGATCCTGTCTATCCTTTTATTCATGGCTTATTGTTGAATATTTTGTAATCTTTTTATTGCCTTGATAGCCTTCCTAAAGTAGACACACAAAATTGAATAAAATAATCATATGCAGCTATCTGAAGTGATTTGTTAGAATTAAAGTACGCTTTCTTTTTACTGGATGCTTCTCTTTATAAAACCTGCAATATCATATGCTTTTCGCTTATCAGCTTTTATCAACTGTTGCCCAATTTATTGCATTGGGCATGATTAAAATTCCTCCCTTCTGTACCATAGACAATACTTGAGATTCCAGAATGCATGAAAATAATTGTGCTTCAGTGCACATAAATGCAACATCATGATTCCCCCATCTGGTGCATACCTGATTTTTGTCTCGGATCACAATGGATCACAAGAACGATCAAGGCCTCAGAGCTATTTATTTAGATCTTTAATGGTGCATCGCAGAACAGCATTTAAGAGGCATTAGCTTGGGTTCTATTCTGTCTCTTATAAAGTACTTACAGATGAGCGGTGCTAAGATAATGATTCCTGCTGTCAAGCAGATGTGTGTGGAATGTGCATGAAAGGTGGAAATAGATTATGTAGCCGTCCCTGCCTATCAGTGTCTGTCATATTTCTCTTGCTGTGCTTCCTCCAGAACATTCTTATAATTTATTTTCTTTAAATAACACAGGTGCTTAGAAAAATGTTAACCTGGAATAAAGCTGGTAACGCATAAATGTACTTTTAGCAGCAAGCAAGTTCAGATGAATGTGGTTTCGCTGTGTGCTGATATGCATTAACATGTACAAATGACCTTTGTGAGACATATAAAGATGATATGCCTTAACTATAACTCAGCTTTCTAAGTTCACATTAAATTGTACGATAGTGCATGCACTTACCTAGTATGCACGTCCTATTTGCCTGAATGCAGATAGCATTTATTCCACAATGAACAAAAGAAACTGGGACCTTTGGAGAGAGCAATGAAAAGCTGTGCATATTACAAAGAAAAAATAATTTATCAGGTGGTTCAAAATAATCTAATGGAGATATTGAATAACTATGTTGAATGTAACAGGATGTGATTTGGAATCTGTTGTAGTGTTAGACAAAGGCGCTAACTGCACTCAATCTGTTCACAACTGAAAATTCCAGGATAACATTTTAACATGTTTCTATTGGATAGATAATAATCTCAAAAGCAAAGCAAGATCTTTTTTATTTAGATTGGTTTCTTCTTTTTTACAGATTTGTAAAGGGTAGGTCTTGCCTTACAAGTCTTCTTGAATTCTTTGAGGAGGTGCCCAAGCATGTGGATGAGGGTAGAGCAGTGAATGTAGTATACATGGATTTTAGGAAGGCATTTGATAAGGTTCCCCATGGTAGGCTTATGCGGAAAGTCAGGAGGCATGGGATAGAGGGAAATTTGGCCAGTTGGATAGAAAACTGGCTAACCGGTCGAAGTCAGAGAGTGGTGGTAGATGGTAAATATTCAGCCTGGACCCCAATTACAAGTGGAGTTCCGCAGGCATCAATTCTGGGTCCTCTGCTGTTTGTAATTTTTAAAAAATGTTTTTTTAAAAAATTTTTATTAATGACTTAGATGAGGGAGCCGAAGGGTGGGTCAGTAAATTTGCAGACAATACGAAGATTGGTGGAGTTGTGGATAGTGAGGAGGGCTCTTGTCGGCTGCAAAGGACTTGGATATGATGCAGAGCTGTGCTGAGGAGTGGCAGATGGAGTTCAACCCTGCCAAGTGTGAGGTTGTCCATTTTGGAAAGACAAATAAGAATGCGGAATACAGGGTTAATGGTAGGGTTCTTAGTTAGGTGGAGGAACAGAGGGATCTTGGGGTCTATGTACATAGATCTTTGAAGGTTGCCACTCAGGTGGATAGAGTTTGTAAGAAGGCCTATGGAGTATTATCGTTCATTAGCAGAGGGATTGAATTCAAGAGTTGTGAAGTGATGTTGCAGCTGTACAGGAATTTGGTTAGGCCACAGTTTGAGTACTGTGTGCAGTTCTGGTCGCCTCACTTTAGGAAGGATGTGGAAGCTTTGGAGAGGGTGCAGAGGAGATTTACCAGGATGTTGCCTGGAATGGAGAGGAAGTCGTCCGAGGATAGGTTGAGAGTTCTCGGCCTTTTCTCGTTGGAACGGCGAAGGATGAGGGGTGACTTGATAGAGCTTTATAAGATGATCAGAGGAATAGGTAGAGTAGACAGTCAGAAACTTTTTCCCCGGGTACAACAGAGTGTTACAAGGGGACATAAATTTAAGGTGAAGGGTGGAAGGTATAGGGGAGATGTCAGGGGTAGGTTCTTTACCTAGAGAGTGGTGGGGGCATGGAATGCGCTGCCTGTGGGAGTGGCAGAGTCAGAATCATTGGCAAACTTTAAGTGGCAATTGGATAGGTACATGGATGGGTGCTTAAGCTAGGACAAATGTTTGGCACAACATCGTGGGCAGAAGGGCCTGTTCTGTGTTGTATTGTTCTATGTTCTATGTTCTATCTATGTTCTTTTTTTGAGTGAGAAGCCAGCTTTTAATTTATATCATGAAGAGGGTTAGTTTCACTGTCTCTCTGAAGTTCATTTAAAATTAAAATGCTGTTCAGACCAAATAAATAATTCCTTATAAGTTTCTTCCTGTTACTTAGAGCCACTTTAGAATAATTTGCTTCCTTTCCCCTTCAACAGGTTCTGAAATGGCAGATAAGCCCAATGCACAATCTGCAGACTCTGCCAATATGGAACAGACACTATTTCAAAGATTGGGTGAATGGGTTGTTTGGAGGTTGCATAAATTTTTTACATCAAATTTGCTTCTGCCTGTTGTGGATGAGGTCTTTTGGTGCCTTATTAGTTGAACCTTCTCTATTTTGTTTAGTTACTTGTCAACAACTCAGAAGGAATGTTTGACCTCTTTGGGGACGCTTCGAGGTTCCACCATAGCAATATTTTTAACACCACACGACCTCTCCTTGATTCTTCTCCTTAACTCTATAAGCTAAATGCTTATAATGCACATATTTTATATTCTGTGTTCAAAAATCTTTTAGTGAGTCAAAATATTTGGCTGCAGCGTATCATCTTAAAAAACAATATAACAATGACTATTTCTGGTGTTTTACCACCAACTACATTTCCTGTACTGGCTTCATTATTTTGTCTCTTCAACCACTGACACCAGCTGACATGTTGGAGGGGTCTCAAGTGTCCATTCATTATTTCACTGTGAGTGTTCCCACATTACTGCACTGCAGAGTTAAGCCACAAATGGTCACTAAGCATTGCATTACACATGAAGTCCTGTGAGCTGAGCATTACACTGAGCTGAGCACAAGGGAGCCTTCGAAAACACTGCATCATAAAAAAAACTTCTTCAGGTTCAGCTGTTAAAAAAATCATTATTTAATATGTATTTTTTAAAACGTTGCCAGTGGAATAGCTAAAATTATACATTATTTCCATTATTCAAACTGCTTAACTTTGATTTCAGAATTTATTTCATGTGTGCATATCAAAGAGCATGATTTTCTTGTTATCTGCCTCTTTCGGAATATCTAAATACTTTATTACTGAACGTAGAGGGGATTTTTACTGCAAATGCCTGGAGGCAGAGAATGACCTTGAGAATAAACTTGGAAACAGCAACAAGAGAACCTTGACTGAGTATTATTGACTGTCCCTTACAGTAGTTTCTTGATAGAAGAACCAGGATGCACATTGTAATGAATTGGTGTGTCATGTAATTAAAAATATCTGATGCCTTGCAGCTATGCTGGATCTAAGGTAAATGCCAAACATGCTGGAGTCAATAAAATACTTTAAATATGTAATTATTTGTCTTGTTTAGGCTTACATCCTTTCTGGTTTGAACGTTTGATTTTGTCGTGAATAAATTGTTCCGTCTTGACACGAGGACTATAACTTATAGCTCTGATTCCATTCTGTCTCATGTTGTGTAGGCTGCCAGACATTCAAGGTCTTTGCTGGGATTGTCTAATAAGGGGTTCATCTTAGCAGAATACAGAGATTGGCAATTTAGAACAATGAAGTGCAAGGAATAACACACTTTTGCTCCTGATATAATTTTGTGCCAATAAGGTCACTTTTATTGAGCATGTCTCCCATTCACTCGTTGAACGACTGTAATATATGCCTGAAAGCATGATTAAATTCTCAAAACCTCCAGCATTTGCTAAATTTATGACCCCCACATTAACTCCAATATATTTTTGTTAAATCAGATCTAATATTTAAAAATGGATGAAAAGTAAACAACAGTACCAGTTGTTTTCCTGATGCTGTATCCACTATACTTTTAATAATGAATGGCCTAGACTATGAATAATGCAGCCTGGATTGTTCACAATAAAATGGCAAAATAAAAAAGGTAAAAGGACTTCAAGATTGTTTTCGTAAATTCCTGCCAGTTTTGTTTTTGTGTTGTGGTGAGAATGTAATGTCATTAAAGTTAGTATGAGGTGTGTTAGGTTAGGGTTTCATGAAAGAGTCAAGCTAAGAAGTAGAACTGAACATCTAGATCACTATGCAACGGTAGTGTATTTGCTTTTTGCTAAAAAAAAACCTGTCACATCACTCTTGTTCTTTATATAACTAGTTTCTTCAGCATCGTCAGATCAGCAGACCCACAGAACAGGTTTCAAATAGACCATATGGCATTCCTGGATACTATATTATTTGAAAGGTTGCATCTTATCTGGCAAGCTTGACCTGGAATTTTATTACATATATTTCTGTAACATCAAGCTCAGATTTTCTTTTCAAGATTTAAGCTTGTAGCCTAAACTTTTGTCTAGATTTGCTATGTATATTGAGTATTCTGTAGTACAGTACAGTACCCACCTCTTACAGCAGGCACATAGGTACCAATTTGACTTTCCCTTAGATGAAAGAGAAATTCTGGGACACCAAGTGATAAATGATGTCAAAACCTTGAGGATGAGCGTGTGGGTGTGATGATTGCTCTTATTTGGGTGCTGTGGACCTGCATTTTACAGCAAAGAAGCTACACGGGGTCCAGCCTGATCAGTGTCTTAAATGTGTCTCAGCAGCCCTCACATTGTCTGTGCTAAATTCATACGCCTGTGATTTTTTTTGAACTGGTCAATTAATAATCAAACAGCATGCTCAAACTGAAAGGGCTCTCAAAGCTGGAGACCAAACAGGAGGACACCCAATCTAGAAGCTGCAGGATGACATTGCAAGTAAGTGAAAGAGAGGGTGCCTCAAAATGGAAGTGGCCTCTTATCAGCCTTTTGAAATGTTAAGCAAAAAATGGGATCAGCAGCACAAAATGGTGTGCGCATGAAATACATGTGATTCAATAGTGATTGAATCACATGTATTTCATTGGTAGAACCTATTGTCAGTTGACAATGCTGTATTTAAAACTGAGATAGATAAGTTCTTGATGAGAAAGGGGATCCAGGGTCACAGGATGATGGGAGGAGAATGGCATTGAAAAGCATATTAACTATGATCAAATGGTGGAGCAGACTCAAAGAGCCAAATGGCCTAATTCTGTTCCTGTATTTTATAGTCTTATCATCTACAGGCATCTATTTTAAAGAGGTTTATGTTGAAACAGGGAAGCTTTGCATCACTACCAGGATGCTCCAGGACTGAACTGTGCCATAGTTATCTGAGTTTAATCCCAAGATATTGTCAGACCACTTGCCCACCAGGCAGTAAGGAGAAGGCTAAGTGCTCTTTCCTGAAGATGACATCCGAAGGCACTGCTGTCAGACCAAGGCCTGGACTGAGATAGGAGAGGAGACGAACAACCAGGGGTAATAAAGCAAACCTGGATCCAGTACAGGAAATAGGCTGATGATCTGCTCCTATATGCCAGCATTAGTGTTGTTGTATATATGCCTATCCTTGAGAGAATTCACCTTTGAAGAAACCATGTACTCCATCTGTATAAATACAATGTTACAACTCTGCCCAGCAGTTAATCAGCTGTAGATCTGCAACCTGCACACACAGTAATCAGTTGGTTGCTATATCGTCTTTTCATGACTTGTAATGTGTTTTATTCTTTTAAGTAAATTAAGCAATTGTTTATTTCGCCATTACCATTAACATGATATGGTGAACAGTGGTGGAAAACATTGTACTGATGAGGCTTATCAAGCTTGAATAGCCAACAAGTAGTTTAAACTACATCCAGAGCTATGGTTTCTAGATTTGGATGTATCTATTGTAGAAAAGAAAACCATTAAGATTCGTTCAGCAATTGGAAATGAAGGCTGACACAGACTTACATAAAATGAACAGCTGAAGAACAATTGACACCGAAAAAATACAGGCCACATTGGAAGACCAATTCAGTCAGATTAAAGTGCTGTAATTATCGACTAAAATTCATACCATTTAGGCCAAAGCTTACAGAATCCATGGGCCACATCGTGAGCAGATACAGAGGAAAGGGCTCAGAATGTGATTTTTCAGGTGAGGTGTTCAGCCTTCAGAAAACTGGTGGCTATTTACTTTTGGTGAAGTTTGACATAGAGACGCAGTACCAATATAGTACTCAAACATTTCTAAAAACATTTACTCAAAGACATAGAAAACCATGACAAAGCCAATAAATTTTGAACTTTTTAGATCATCAAATCCACATCCAGTATTAATAGTGCTGGAATGTAAGTATGTAAGTACAATCAATCCATCTGATCATTGCTGAGGTTCGACATTGTAGACACCGCTAGACTAGCAATTGCAGGGTTTACCAGCACGCTGTGACCTTGCAGTAGTCACAATACGTCAAATCAATCAAACATCAAAGATAAAACAGAAACTGCAGTGTACTCTTCAGGAAACACTTGCAGAGCAGAACATGAAAGAAGAATGGAGCACATCACTTTCTTCTGCATTTGAGCTAAACTCTCCACTCTCTGCTGTAGAACGGAAAGCGAAACTTCAAGGGCAATGGGCTGGACAGCAAGCTCAGGGGAAATTCAGACTTGAGAATACAATCTCTGAGATGCTGAAATCTTTAGGGGATACCTATGTTCTGCTCACAAAGATGAATAAAGAGTTGAAAGATAAAGAAAGGAAAGAGGATGAACTACATGCCCTTCATCATTAATCCAGTGAAAAGATGGCTGGTTTACAGCAAGATTTAAAGAAACTCAAAAAGCAACTTAAAACATATAAAAAAACCAAAGAACAGCTGGTTCTTGAAATCAGTGAAGTATACTCGTCACCATCCAAGGCCCCAGGCACACCTTCCAGGTGAAGCAGCAATTTACCTGCACTTTACTCAATGTAGTCTACCATATTCACTGCTCACAATGTGTTCTCCTCGACATTAGGGAGATGAAATGCAGACTGAGCGACTGCTTTGCAAAATGCTTACATTCTGTCCACAAAAATAACCCCAAGCTTTCTGTTATCTGCCACTGCAACACACCACGATATTCCTTGGCCAACATCTCTGTCTCAGGCTTGGTACAGTGCCCCAGTGAAGCTGATTGCAAGCTGGAAGAACAATACCTAATTTTCCTCTTGAAGAATGTTCAGCCTTCAGGACTCAATATTGAGTTCAATAATTTTAGAGCCTGAGCACTTTTTCCAATATCCTTACCCAAGCCCTACACACCAGGCCTTGTCATCATATAGGTTGTTAACACAAACAATCCATTTTTGGTGAAAATTGTGCCCATGGAATTCAAATTGTTTTTGAGAAAGGGTTACTGGATCTGAAACATTAACTCTGCTTTCTGTCCCCAGGTGCTGTCAGACCTGCTGAGTTTCTCCAACAATTTCTGTTTTTATTGGAGGCCACAAGGTAAACAGTGAACAACACCAGAGGGAGCATTGGTTTGGACACAGACATCCAGGGAAAAGACTGGTGAATGTGGATGCTAGCACATGTGAGAGAGATCTGATAACATTCCAGGAAATCATCACTAAACCTTTTCAAAAAAAAACCTAAGAGAACTGCGGATTCTGTAAATGAAAAACAAAAACAAAAATTGCTGGAAAAACTCAGCAAATCTGGCAGGGTCACTGGACCCAAAATGTTAATTCTGATTTCTCTTCACGGATGCTGCCAGACCTACTGGACTTTTCCAGCAACTTCTGTTTTTGTACCAAAATTTTTCTGACTGTTCATCAAGATGTGTAGCCATTTAGATTTTGAAAATCCCTACCCATGAGTCTCAATATTATAATGGCTTTCTATAATTGTATGGGCTTCCAGGGTGTTATGGATGCCATTTGCAATTTTCCCTCAATTCCATGGGTTTCCATCATGAGCTAACAGTCTCTTGTGTGGCTATTTATCTGAAGTTCAGACCTGAAGAAGGGTCACAGGCCTCGAAACATTAACTTTGCTTTCTCTGCATAGATCCTGCCAGACCTATAGAGTTTCTCCAGTAATTTCGGTTTTTGTTTTAGATCTTCAGCATCCACAGTTCTTTCTTTTATTTTAGAACTTTCCAATATCTTCTCTTCTAGCTCCCAAGAAGGTAAGATCCATTATTATGGTAGTAAATGCACTGGATAAAGAGGTCAGACATATATATGAGACATGCTCATCTATAGTTCACAACTATTTCACTAATCTTTAGACAGTCCCTGTAATTGGTCAGTTGTGTACAACATGAACTTCACCCACCACAAGATGATCCTTCTTCCATATCAATAGACCTTACATTTAGAAATGCTTAATTTGATATATCATCTTAATAATATGATGTGTGTGACATCTGAGACATGTGACTTCTACCCTCCTCTTCCCACTCTCATGCTTGCCTCATAGAGATTTTTGAAGAGGTGACAAAGGTGGTAGACAGAGGCACGTCAATGGATATTGTTTATGGGGACTTCCAGACGGCTTCTGATAAAATCCCGCACAAGAGACTGTTGTAATTTTACGCTGTCATCAACATTGCCAACAATGCCACCCAATTTTGTGTCATCAGCAAATTTGGATATTGGACTTTCAATGCCATTATCCAAGTTGTTAATGAATATTGGGAATAATTGAGGCTCCAACACAGATCCATTCGGGACACCACTAGTCACATTCTGCCAATTTGAGTACTTATCCATGTTTTCTGACACTCAGTCAATTTCCTATCCATGTCAGTAATTTTCCCTCAATTCTGTGGGTTTCCACATTACCTAACGGTCTAATTCGACTGTGTGGGATGGCCCTGCAGGACCTATCGCTGCCTCCTGCACACATTGCAGTTGGTGATATTCCCTGACTATGGTCGGTCCATGTATACAACTGGCAGTGACCAAACCTCTGGGCTGTATCTGCACTGTGATTGTGACTGATAAATACTCACTTCCCCCACCTACCTTGACTGGACTGAGAACTAGCACTCTCTGATAATTTGGATGAATAAATATGCAGTGTGCTGCTCTGCAGGTAGCTAGAATGTGTTGCAGGTGTTAGATTATGTTCTCCATTGGTCATACAGCAAGATGCTATCCCCTATCTCAAATAGATCCCAACTGATAAGCATTACAAGCAACCTGTCTGTGTGACTACACAAGAACGCCCATCAATACAGCAATACTGTGCCTTTAGACAGGGTTGCTACACTAACAAGCAAGGCAAGACGCAAATGTTACGAGCATGCAGGTAAGTGCTGGCTGAGCAAGTGCAAAGAGAACACACAGGTCAGTTCTGAGATGTCATCTGGTTCAGTCTGGGACCAGGCGCCTGTGCCCTTGCAGCAGCCTTTCAATGTTAGTTGTTGGACTGCCCTGAAATGCAGGTTTGTATTTTTGAAGTGTCCTGCAACTCGATTAGAGAGGTCCATAAGAATCCTTGGCAGATGTCAAATGTCACTGACATGGGCGCATGCAGCTAGTACGGATGGATCATGCCCTGAGAGGCTACTCTGTGGTTACCAACATGGAAACTCTTTAGTCAGTGGTAAGCTGAAGTTGATAGGTACCTGCTCTGATTTCCATGTCAAAAATTCTAAACATTGAGTTTGCTCATGGTGGGTGGTCGGATAGAAAACTGCATAGTTTTGAGATGATGTGTGCAGTTAGTAAGGTCATTCACAAGCAATAACCTACTTTAATAGACAACTCATTTCTCTCAAGCAAAAATGTTGCTTTCATGTCCAGACCTTAGTTACAAGAGTTAGCAGGTTGTTCCCAATGTCAAGATAGTCCTCACTGAGCTTCTCATGCAATTCTCTAATATTTTGCTGATATGAAGATGTGGGTGTACTGTATCTTTAAGAGAGCTAAAAGCTAGCAGTGACAACACCAAGTGTTCTCAATAAAGCACAATGTAAGCATGTGCTCCACCTACTGGGGGTAGCTAGGGTAGTTAGTTGATTGGATACAAAAACAGATTTGAATTAAGCCAATGAATTTAAATATAGCCCAAAACAAATACCAAACTCCAATCCAATTTGAATTTAGTATATTGCCAATCTTAAAAGCCGATGACACAATCTAATGTTTTGCGGGTATAAGACCGGGTAAGATTGAACAGTTGAGAGGAGAACTGCCAAGCCAATGACATCTGCAAACTGCCCAGAAAATGGCTCTCTTGAAGGTAACTTTATCAATCAGTAACCTGTGAAGCAGAATCCCCAAGAAGAAAAGAAGACAGGAATTCAGAGAAGAATCGAAAGCTGCCTGGTTTGAAGATAAGGCATTTTGGTTTGTAAATCTTAATCAGGAGTTTTATCGGAGTTGTAAATAGTTGTTAGTTAATTATTCTCTGTTGTAGTTTAAGAAATAAAGTTGTTAATTTTTATTTTAAATAGCTTTTGGCCTATCAAATTTTCACAGATTATTGCATGGGATAAATCTTTTCTGTGTAACTGGTTGAAATTAAGCAGGAGAGTTTACCAGGTGTTGTAACAGTTTGGGGGCTCATCATCGAGATTTGTACTGTTTAGACAGATTTGAGTAGATTTGGAGATATGACAAATCCCAGTAGATTAATGTCGTGGCTCTTTAAATAAAACATATGCGAGACAACTTGTTTAATTTTGGTGACTTGTGGTTGATTAAATTAAAGGTGCGTGAAATGGCTCTTAAAATTGCTAATGAGGTTCTGGGATTTGAAGGTGATTCTCAAATTTTCCTAGAAAGTTGAGATGGAAAGAAAAAGGCCATACTTTAGAATTAGTAATTAAGTTAGATTTGGGTTTAACCAAAGACAAAAGTAAAGCTGAAATTGTCAGTGAATTACTCACTTAGGTGTGTCAGAGAAACAGATAGTACAGTAGGGGTAGAAAAACTTAAATTACAATTGAGGAAAATGGAGTTAGAATATAAACAAAGGGAGAAAGAGGAAAGACAGAGGGAGAGGGAAAGGGAAAGAGAGAGAAAAGAGAACGAGAGGAAAAAGAGAGAGAATTTGAACTTGAGAAGTTATGACTTAGTCAGCAAAATCAAGTTAACAGGATGAAGATTAAGAGAGAAGGTAGTGATGTATACAAATATGTCAAAACTCTGCCACATTTTGATGAGAAAGATGTTGAAGTCTTCTTTATTTCATTTGAAAAATTGGTGAGGTAGTTGGAGTGGTCTGAGGATTTATGGGTAATACTAATTCAGACAAAACTGGTAGGCAGAGCGAATGAGGTATTTGCCGCGTTGTCAGATGAGATGTCAAGAGATTATGAAGAGGTTAAACAGACTTTTTTAAGTGCTTATAAATTGGTACCAGAAGCATAGAGACAGTGGTTCAGAAACACAAAGAAGGAACTAGGTCAGACTTGCATTGAGTTCGAAAAAATTAAACATAGTCATTTTGATCGATGGGTATGTGCTTTGAAAATAGATAAGACCTTTGGGCTCTAAGAGAGATTATTCTGCTGGATGAGTTTAAAAATGCACTCCCAAAGATGGCAAGAATTCACATGCAGGAACAGAAAGGGCAGCAGAATTAGCAGATGAGTACATGTTGGTGCATAGGATAACCTTCCAGCCAGAATTTTTTTTGTCCTGTGAGGGATAGGAGTTGGGAGAAGGGGAGATCCTACACTGCGAAACCAAGAGTAGAGAACACTGGTAAGATTTTACCACAGGATAAAAAATAAGCCCAAGAGGTTGGAAAGGAGGTGAAAGGCCTCAGGTGTTTCAACTGTGGGAAAATGGGACACAAAGTCACAGTGCTGGTCATTAAAGAAAGGCACTGTGGGAAACGATGTGGTAAAAGAAGCTAAGCCAGTTGCATTAGTGAATGTAATTGAGGAGACCCGAAGAAGAGCTGAGGAGCTGCAGGAGAGTCAGCTAAACAGCACCCAAAGAGGGCACAGTGTGGAATGAAGCAGGTGGCAGATAAAAGCACTGAGACTCGGACATTTTCCTGAGGGGGTGACGTGTTAGTACTGTTACCAATGATGGTAGATCCCTTCAAAGCCAGGTTTAGTGATCCCTATCAAATTGAGAAAAAGTTGAGTCAGGCAAACTATTTAGTAAAGATGCCAGATAGAAAGAAAAGGTATCGGGTATGTCATGTGAACATGTGGAAACCGTATTATACTGGAGGGAAAGAACTGGAGAAACAGGTGTTAGTCACTGCTCCGCAGGGTGAGGAATCAAATCCAGATGATGTGGATTTTGATGCACCTCAAAATCGACTAAAATTGAAGAAGTCCTTGTGGAGTGGGATAGGTTAGTAAGCTATCTGTCTCAGGAGCATAGAACGCAGTTGAAAGATTTGTTATTGCAGTATAACAACATATGTAAGAATCAGATAGGGAGGACTGATGTTAAGACCTTAAGACCATAAGACATAGGAGCGGAAGTAAGACCATTCGGCCCATCGAGTCCACTCCGCCATTCAATCATGGCTGATGGGCATTTCAACTCCACTTACCCGCATTCTCCCCGTAGCCCTTAATTCCTTGTGACATCAAGAATTTATCAATTTCTGCCTTGAAGACATTTAGCTTCCCAGCCTCCACTGCACTCTGTGGCAATGAATTCCACAGGCCCACCACTCTCTGGCTGAAGAAATGTCTCCGCATTTCTGTTCTGAATTTACCTCCTCTAATTCTAAGGCTGTGTCCACGGGTCCTATTATCCTCGCCTAACGGAAACAATTTCCTAGTGTCCACCCTCTCCAAGCCATGTATTATCTTGTAAGTTTCTATTAGATCTCCCCTTAATCTTCTAAATTCCAATGAATACAATCCCAGGATCCTCAGCCGTTCCTCATATGTTAGACCTACCATTCCAGGGATCATCCGTGTGAATCTCCGCTGGACACGCTCCAGTGCCAGTATGTCATTCCTGAGGTGTGGGGACCAAAACTGGACACCGTACTCCAAATGGGGCCTAACCAGAGCTTTATAAAGTCTCAGTAGCACAACAGTGCTTTTATATTCCAACCCTCTTGAGATAATTGACAACTTTGCAATCGCTTTCTTTAATCACGGACTCAACCTGCATGTTTACCTTTAGAGAATCCTCAACTAGCAGTCCCAAATCCCTCTGTACATTGGCTTTACGAATTTTCTCACCGTTTAGAAAGTAATCCATGCTTGTATTTTTTTTTCCAAAGTGCAAGACCTCGCATTTGCTCACATTGAATTCAATCAGCCATTTCCTGGACCACTCTTCCAAACTGTCTAGATCCTTCTACAGCCTCCCTACTTACTCAGTACTACCTGCCTGTCCACCAAACTTTGTATCATCAGCAAACTTCGCTAGAATGCCCCCAGTCCCTTCATCCAGATCATTAATATATAATGTAAACAGCTGCGGCCCCAACACTGAACCCTGCGGGACACCGTTTGTCACCGGCTGCCATTCCGAAAAAGAACCTTTTATCCCAACTCTCTGCCTTCTGTCAGACAGCCAATCCTCAATCCATACCAGTAGCTCACCTCGAACATCATGGGCCCTCACCTTGCTCAGCAGCCTCCCGTGTGGCACCTTATCAAAGGCCTTTTGGAAGCCGAGGTAGATAACATCCACTGGGTTTCCCTGGTCTAACCTACTTGATACCTCTTCAAAGAACTCCCAACAGGTTTGTCAGGCACAACCTCCCCTTACTAAATCCATGTTGACTTGTTCTAATCCGACCCTGCTCTTCCAAGAATTTAGAAACCTCATCCTTAATGATGGATTCTAGAATTTTACCAACAACCGAGGTTAGGCTAATTGGCCTATAATTTTCCATCTTTTGCCTTGATCCTTTCTTGAACAAGGGGGTTACAACAGCGATCTTCCAATCATCCGGGACTTTCCCTGATTCCAGTGACTTTTGAAAGATCTCAACCAACGCCTCCACTATTTCCTCAGCCACCTCCCTCAGAACTCTAGGATGTAGCCCATCGGGGCCAGGAGATTTATCAATTTTAATACCTTATAGCTTTTCTAGAACTTTCTCTTTTGTAATGGCAACTATACTCAACTCAGCCCCCTGACTCCCTTTAATTGTTGGGATATTACTCATGTCTTCCACTGTGAAGATTGATGCAATGTACTTATTACGTTCTCCAGCTATTTCCTTATCTCCCATCACTAGGCTTCCAGCATCAGTTTGAAGTGGCCCAATGTCTACTCTTGCCTGTCGTTTGTTTCTTATGTATTGAAAGAAACTTTTACTATCATTTCTAATATTACTGGCTAGCCTACCTTCATATTTGATCCTCTCCTTCCTCATTTCTCTCTTTGTTATCCTCTATTTGTTTTTGTAACCTTCCCAATCTTCTGATTTCCCAGTGCTCTTGGCCATGAAGTAGATGTAGGGAATACTGCTCCGATAAAACAAACTCCTATTGGCTTAATTCTCTCAATGCCAGATAGGTCCAGATGGAGGTGGAGGCCATGCTCGAGGAGGACATCATCAAACCAAGCCAGAGTGAGTAGAGATCGCCGATCATCTTAGTTCCCAAACCGGATGAGACTCAATGATTCTGCATGGATTATCGGAAGGTCAAAGCCGTTATGAAATCTGACTCATATCCAATTCCTACATTGGAGGACCATATTAAGAAAGCCGGACAAGCCAGTTCCATCATCAAGTTGGACTTAATGCATAGTTACTGGCAGGTACCTTCATCAGAGATGATGAAATAAATTATTGCATTTCTAACCCCAAATGGGCTATATCAGTTTAAAGTGATGCCCTTTGAAATGAAGAACGTACCTGCCACATTCCAAAGACTTAGGAACAGAGTTGTGGCTGGGTTAACAGACTGCACGGTCTATTTGGACGATGTAGTGATCTTTAGTAAGTCCTGGAAAGATCACATGGTACAGTTGGCAGACCTCTTTGAATGACTACAAGAAGCAAACCTATTTACAAACTTAAATAAAATGGAATTCGTGAAAGCAGAGGTGACGTTCTTGGGACATAAGATCGGTCAAGAAAGGTTGACCCCATGGAACGTAAAGACGAAGGCCATCAAGGAATTTCCATGACCAACCTCGAAGAAAAAAGTGCCTCAATTCTAAGGACACAGTGGATACTGTCAGAAGTTATTTCCAAACTTCAGCAGTGTAGTGGCACCGCTGACCGATTTGCTGAAGAAGAAGTTTCAGTGGACAGAACAATGCCAGGAGTCGAGAGTGTGGTGCTGGAAAAGCACAGCAGGTCAGGCAGCATCCAAGGAGCAAGAAAATTGATGCTTCGGGCAAAAGCCCTTCATCAAGAGGCAGTTGACCATTTGAAAGCCACATTAACTACCAAACCAGTTTTAGCTACACTCAACCTTTCAAAACCTTTTAAAGTCACCATCGATGCTAGTGACATAGGAGGTGGTGATGTACTCCTGCAGGAAGATGAGGATGGGATTGAACTGCCAGTTGGTTACTTTTCTAAGAAGATCAACATCCACCAGAGGAAATACTTCACAATTGAAAAGGAACTATTGGGTTTGGGACTGGCCTTCCAACATTTCAATGTGTATGTCAAGAACAATGTGTCAGAGATGGTTGTGTACATGGATCACAATCCGCTTACCTTCTTAGAACACTTTAAAGACAAGAACATGAGACTATTTCATTGGAGTCTTATGTTACGGACTTTTAAGTTAAAAATCATACATATTGTGGGTCATAAGAATGTAATCGCAAGTGCGTTATTGTGGATTTAACTGATAAAGTTTAGATGAGATTTGTATTTATTCAATGTTTAGCATAGGAGAGTGATGCAGCGGGAGTGTGCTGGGCCCCTAACCCAGAGGTTGATGGATCAAAACCTGCTATCCGCTCAGTGTTATGTGGGTGGCATAGTGGTTATCACTGCTGCCGCACAGCGCCAGAGACGCGGGTTCAATTCCCGCCTCAGGCAACTGTCTGTGTGGAGTTTGCACATTCTCCCCATGTCTGCGTGGGTTTCCTCTGGGTGCTCTGGTTTCCTCCCACAGTCCAAAAATGTGCAGGTTAGGTGAATTGGCCATGCTAGATTGCCCATAGTGCTAGGTGAAGGGGTAAATGTAAGGGAATGGGTGTGTTGCTCTTCGGAGGGTCAGTGTGGACTTGTTGGGCCGAAGGGCCTGTTTCCACACTGTAAGTAATCTAATCTAATCTAAAATATGGGAAGAAGTTAAGGTGAACTTATATTAAAGTTGCCTTATGTTAGGGTAATGTGTTTAAAAAATAGAAAACAATGAAGTCATCTTTTCATTATATGGTCCATTTTTCTTTAAGGAGGAGGTGTTATGGAGATTTGGGCATACTGTACCTTTAAGAAAGTTAAAGGTACAGAACACCACATTTCCATACTGGAGGTAGCTAGGGTAGCTGTTGACTGGAGACAAAAAACGATTAGAATTGGGCTAATCAGTTTAAATATACCCCAAAACAAATACCTAACTCCAATCCAGTTTGGATTTAATCTATTGACAATCTTAAAAGCCGATGGCACAATCCGATGCTACAATCCGATGCTTTGGGTGTATAAGACCAGGGAAAATTGAACAGTTGAGAGGAGAACTGCTAAGCCAATGATATTTACAAATTGCCCAGAAAATAGCTCTCTTAAAGGTACCTTTATTGATCAGTAACCTATGAAGCAGAATCCCCAGGAAGAAAAGAAGACAGGAATACAGAGAAGAATCAAAAGCTGCCTAGTTTTGAGCTAAGAAGTTTTGTTTTGTAAATCTTAATCAGGGGTTTTATTGGACTAGTATTATAGAAGGGAAGGTAAAAGATAGTTTAGAGGAAGGAGTTGTAAATAGTTATTAGTTACTTATTCTCTGTTATACTTGAAGAAATAAAGTTGTTTACTTATGTTTTAAATAGCTCTTGGCCTCTCAAAATTTCACAGATTACTGCATGGAATAAATCTTTTCTGTGTTGCTGGGTTAAAATAAGCAGGAGGGTTTACCCCGTATCGTAACATTGCACAATAGCTCATGTCATTCATGTTCCTTTCGGCTTCTGTCCATTGATTCTGGGTGTTATGAAAATGTGTGCAATGTCTATTCAAGGCTTTTCAAAAAATAAACTAATTAATGATCAAGCTGTAACTTAGCACTCTACCTCCTGCAAAGAAAATCAAATTTACAAGGTTGCACAGGTGTTATTTCAGCAGTGTAATGAGTAAGATTTCTGTTACAATCCCAGGTTACAGTATTGTTTACTACAAAATGTATAAAGTCCACTTACAGATGTGCCTTCTGATACCAATCCTGAGAATATACCACTTGCAAAATCCTGCAACCTTTGACAGACTTTAATAGCAACAAGGGGTCAAAGGATACAATTCATACATTGGGCTTTCATGAATAATAGAGAAGAGGAAACATCTCATCCTAACCTGGAGTGAAGAAGAGTGGAATTTCTACATAGTTATATGTTCACAAACTCATTCTATGACCTTTCATTGTTGGACCGCTTCCCAGCAGGTCCATATAAAAACTGCAAGATAAAGGAATATTACTGAAGGCAAGCCTAATGCAATAACTTCTGCTTTCTTGTTGCATTTTGTTTATTAAATAGGCATTACTTTTAATTTCCAAACTTTAAGTTAAGCTTTTCTGTTATGCATCAAATGACAAGTAAACAACATTTCCATTTTGTTTTTTATAATTAGGTTGATTGAAAGACACTTGAAGGTAACTTACATATTTATTTACATATTAAGTATTTGGTTAAGAATCACCAAAATACAATCATTGGAATCTATCTGCAATTGTGCTCAGACTCAGAGTCTCAATTTGTCAATCTATCCCAATATATGTAAGAATAATTTAATTGTTGTTTTGTACTTTTTGTACTACATCAATATCAATTTTTACAGTTGGCTTTTACACTATCCAAAATGAAAGTTGTTTTTTTTTGGTCTCAACACAACCGAGTAGACATAAATCTCCATTTTGTATTTGCAATGTGTCCATTCCCACAAACATAATGAATTAATTCAACGATTTATAAACAAAGATGTAAATAGGACTAAAATACACAGACCACAATGCATCACTTCATTCTTGACGTAAAATCCCTTAAAGCTTGTTTCCTGAATTCCTTTTTGGCAAAATGAAATTAATATGAAAAAGATTAAAAAGTGAACTTTAAATAAGTAATTGCTGCATGGGTAGCAAATATCAACCAACAGCATAAAAATCAACAAAATTATCCATATTTGTTTATTTTTTGGTTTTGATAGTATGGTTTCAATAAAATATTAGTACTTTGGAAACAGTTGCTGCCAGTATACATTGGAGCTAAATGCACTCAGAATAATAAAGATACGGGAAATCCTGACTGCTGATCACTATGTGCAATCTGAGGCTGCCGGTGCTATTAGTCACCACATTGTTGCTATCAGCCTGTTTTAGGGTAGAGATCTACAAGGCACACTTGCACTGATATGGTGGAGGTAAACCACTTCACTGTTTAATGGTAAGAGGCTCTTACTCCTTTTCTCCCACCTGTACCCGCACTAACACCCACTTTCATTTCACTCAATCCCTTTCTTTCTCTCATTACAGTGGAAAACATAATTGTACCAAAAGAGCTAAGACAGATGGTGGGTTGTCCACTTCCTATAAGGAGAGAAGCTTGGTCCTTGAGGACAAAGCCCGTTCCTGTGGAGATGCTGAAATTTCCATGTCGAGCCAACGAAGTAAGTAGTTTTGCCATTGTTGTATTGTGTCACCATTACCCCCTCCCACTGCCAACATCGTATTAACATGTCATAAATTCTCCCCTGTGATCGCAAAGCATTCTCTGTTTTATTTCCTGCAGGACATCAATGGTCTCTGTGGTCAAGTGAATTTCCCCACCTTCGTTTCTGACGAAGACAGCATGGGTGCTTCAGAGGGAGTATCAGCAAAGCTTCCCCCTGTACTCTCCACCAGCTCCGATACTGACACCTCAATGGGAATTTTGCTCCACTAGAGTCAGCAGCACACATTGGGGTGAGCACAGAAATAACTCAGGTCTCTGACATTTGGACGACAACTGCTCAGGCCCAGGCTGAGTGGACTCCATAGTGTGGGCAATCAGGGACTTCAGTGACATTCCCAGGCAGACAGGAACAGCAGCAGGTAACATGACACAGAGATGGAGAGACTGTAGTGATGCGGCTGCCTCAGGCATGTGATTATCTCGATGTGTCCATGAATAATTTGGTTTCTGACACAAGAAGGATATGTGTGCACAAACTGGTATCCCATCACCCTAGCCATTGGTCCTCAGCACCAACTGAAAGGTAATGGAGATAAAAGGACCTGAAGCTTAATCCAGTTGGCACCTAGCTGGAGGAGAAACCTCGTGCAGGTTAGCCCCCTCCTGAGAGACCTCCTGTCAGTACACTCCAGAGGTCACCAGGCCTTCCACTTCTACCAGCCTGCCACCCTCAGCCCTGTAGAAGGTCAAGCCAAGGAGGGTGCCTTCATCTCTGGCGGGACACCCTCAGCATGGCTGGGCCCTCTGGACGCAAACACCTCTGAAGGTCACCTGATCAAACCTTCAAAGTCAATAGGGAGCAGTGTAAGGTAGGTTCCCTCCATCTCTGCACTGCACTCAGTTTGACACTTTTAGAATCAAATGGATTCTCTATGATAGATGAGATCTTTTCCTCTGAGGATTAATTTATACTCCTCCACCACTCAGCATCACTCATCATTAGTATAGACTTTTCTTGAACCAAATTTTCATTTGTCATTTACAAACCTCCCAAAGATTGCCATCGATTTTGATGACAAGTTTGTCCCTTAAGAACTCTGACGTTAAGTCATATTGTTCCTAATAACCAGCACAGATCTTTAATTAAATTTATCTGTGGCTGCCCCTGGACACTGAATATTTTTTATTCATTCTTGGGATCTGGGTATCATTGGCTGGGCCAGTATCAATTGTCTCTCCCTTCTTGTCTTTGAGAAGGTAGTGGTGAGTTGCCTTATTGAACTGTTGCAATTCATGTGGTGTCGGTAGATCCATAATACTGTTGGGGAGGGAGTTCCAGGATATTGACCCAGTGACATTGAAGGGACAATGATATACTTCCATGTTAGGATTATGATTGGTGTGGAGGAGAATTTGGAGTAGTGTTTCCATGTGTTGGCTGCTCTTGTCCTTCTAGATAGTAGTGGTAATTGGTTTGGAAGATGTTGTCGAAGGAGCCTTGGTGAATTTCTGCAGTGCATCTTATAGATAGTACACATTGCTGCAACTGAGTATCGGTGGTCGGGGAACGAATGTTACAAGGTGCCAATAGAGAAAGCTGAGTTGACCTGGAGGATTAAATCCTGCTCTTTGGCATGATCACTGCAGAAAGTTGAATCTGTACTGCAGGGACGCTGTCTCCCTGACCCACACTTTGATTGATGTTCTTCCAAGTCATGTAATTGGGAAGTAGAAAGGACTTTAAATCAAACAAGTGGGCTGTGAGATCAAGTTTGGGTAAACTTAACAGATGAAGAGATAGAAAGCCGAAAAACAATATACTACTGTGGAAAAAAAAATCAGAAAATAGCAGGAAAGGACAGAAAGAAGAAAAACAGAAGAACACACCAGCAGTCAAGACTAGGTATTACAAAGATAACAAAAATGCAAAAGGCATTCAGTATCTCAGTGTACTGAGAATCATAACAGATTGATAACTCACATTGAAGTGAACAAATATGGTCTGATAGTGCTGGCTGGAGGATGGCAAGGATTGAGTTCCAAATACCTAGATTGGCGTGATACTCAAGAAAAGTAGAAGTCAGGAGGGTAGCAAACCAAATCAAAGATGGTACTTGTGCATTAGTTAGACATGGCTTTCATTTAAGGGATCAAGATGTAGATTCAGTTTGGTTGGAGATGTTGAATTGGAGGTGAAAGATGTCACTAGAAGTGACCCACAGGGGTCTGAACAGTAACCACAATGTAGAAAGAAATACTAAAGAGGAAATGCCAGATACTTGTGATAATGGAATATCAATAATTATAGCTGCTTTTAATCTATATTTAACCTTGAAGAATCAGAATGGTAATGGTGGCCTCAATGAGGAGTTTATAGAATACTTTTGAGAAAGTTTCTAAAAGCAACACATTCTAGAACCAGAGAGCAGGCTATATTACATAATATGACAGAATTAATTAATGGCCTCAGAGTAAAGGCATCTTACTCTAAGCAGCGATTATAATGTTATTGAATTTCACAATCACTTTGGAAGGGAGAAGAGTAGGTCAAGGACTAGTATTTTAAATTTTAAAAATAGCAAATGTATGGGCATGACAGCTGAGCCAGCTGAACAATCCTGGAATATTGGGCTCGGAGACCGATCGGTAGGGAGGCAGTAGTAGACATTTAAAAGAATGCTTTAGCATACTCAGAGTAAGAAGATTCCAGCTATAAAGAAAATTTCCAAGGGGAAGATCTGTGGCTAAATGAAGAAGTTGAGAGCTTCAAACTGAAGGAAAAGCATATAATTGTGCAAAGATGTGTGGCGAGGTGACTGGATGGAATACAAAGAAAGATAGAGAATGACTGAAAAGCTAATTACAATAAATGAATTACAAAATGAGAAGAAGTTAGCTAGAAATGTAAATAAAAAGATAGCAAGAGTTTTTATAGGTGTCAAAGAAGGTGAACAGTAAGTAAAGGAAGTGTTTATCTTCTAGAGGATACAAAAACTATTCCAAGTGTTTATCTTCTAGAGGATACAAAAACTATTCCAGTACTACTTGTAATTTAGGAGTCTGAAGGATGTGAGGAACCTAGGGAAGCAGTATTGAGAAAATTGATGAAGTTGTTTGTAGGTAAGATTGCTAATGATGTTATAGATGTGCTGCTTTTAGTTTTCCAAAATTTTCTGAATTCTAGAAAAGTTCCAACAGCTTGGAAAGTTGCAAATACAACTCTTCCAATCAAGAAGGAAGGGAGGTGGAAAACAGGAAGCTATATATCAGTTAACTTGACATCTATTGCAGAGAAAATGTATGAATTGATTGTTAAAGAGATAACAACTGGCATCTGGAGAAATACAAGGTAATCAGAAAATGTCAGCATGTTTTTTTGTGAAAGGGAAATCATGTTTAACCAACTTATTTGATTGCTGAAGCTATAATATATGCTGTGGATAAAGAGGAGCACATTAACACAATGGAATTTTCAGAAGGCAATTCATGAAATTCCACATAAGATATATTGTGCAAAGTAGAAACTCAGATATGTGAGGCAATATGCTGACATGGATAGAAGATTGTCTGGTTGGCAGATAACACAGAATATGGATAAATGGGTCTTTTCCAGATTGGCAGTATGTGTCAAGTAGAGTTCAGCAGGGGTTTATCCTTGACATCAGGGGTGGCATAGTGGCTTAGTGCTTAGCACTGCTGCCTCACAGCACCAGGGTTCCAGGATCAATTCCAGCCTTGGGCGACTGTCTGTGTGGAGTTTGTCTGCATGGGTTTCCTCTGGGTGCTCTGGTTTCCTCCCACAGTCCAAAGATGTGCAGGTCAGGTGAATTGGCCTTGCTAGATTGCACATAGTGTTAGGTGCATTAGTCAGAGGGAAATGTTGGGCCAAAGGGCCTGTTTCACACTGTAGGGAATCTAATCTAATCAAACAAATTACAATTTATTTCAATGACTCAGATGAGGGGACCAAGCTCACGGTGGCTAAATTTGCAGATTACACAAAGATAGTTAGGAAAGTATATTTGAAAGGTAGGTCATAAAGATGCAGACAGACGAGATAGGTTGAGTGTGGGGCAATGTGAAGTTCTTCATTTTGGCAAAAAATATTTTTTTTTAAAAAGCAGAGTATTCCTTTAAATGGCAAACAATTGCAGAATGCTGAAGTGCAGAGGGGTCTAGGTATTCCAGTGCCTTAGTTACAACAAATGATTAATAAAGCTATTGGAATACTCTCTTCTATTAGAGGAACTTAAATGCAAACCTAAAAGCTTTGGGTGAAACCACTCCTCAAACAGCATGTGCAGTTTTGGTTTCCTTATTTAAGCAAGTATATAAATGCATTGGAGGCTGTTCAGAGGAGGTTTAATAGTGTAATAGAATCCCTTCAGTGTGGAAACAGGCCATTTGGCCTAACAGGTTCACATCAACCCTCTGAAGAGTAACCCATCTAGATCCATTCCCCTATCCTATTACTCTACATTTATCTCTGACTAATACACCTAACCTACATATCCCTGAACACTATGGGCAATTTAACATGGCCAATTCACTTTAACCTGCACACCTTTGGACTGTGGGAGGAAACCCACGCAGACACAGGGAGAATGTGTAAACTCCACAGAGTCATTTGCCCAAGGCTGGAATTGAACCTGGTCCCTGGCACTGTGAGGCAGCGGTGTTAACTGGTGAACCACTGTGCCACCCTGTAATAGTTTGGTTCCTGGAGTGAGCAGTTGTCTTTTGAGGAAAGATTTTGGTTTGATTTGATTTATTATTATTATAAATTAGACAAAGTGAAAAGTATTGTTTTGATAGGGTCAGCTTGTTATCATTAGAGTTTCAAAGAGCAAGCAAGGAGTTATTTGATAGAAGCCTATAAATCCTGAATGGTCTTGACAAGGTAGATATGGAAAGAAGGTTTCCTCTTGTTTGTGAGTCCAAAACAAGTGGAGGATATTAGATGTCACACTTTTAGGACGAGATAGGGGAACTTTGTTCCCTCAGAGTGTTGTATGAGTTTGGAATACTCAACCTGAAAAGGCAGTAAAGGTGGGATCTTTAATTACTGTTAAGGCAGAGATTGATCTCTCTGCCTACTGAGAAACAAAGGTTATTGAACATAGATAGATGTAGGGAATTCAGAACACAGATGGATAAATTATGATGTTATTGAATGGTGCAGCATACTTAATGGGCCGAATTGCCAACTTTTTCTCCTAATCTGTATGTACATCTAAGGTTTGCAAGCACAAGCTGGTTGGATACAGTCAGTATTTTGAGTGTTCAGAAAAGAAATAAATAAAAAGTTTTTTAAAAAGCCTCCTTAGCAAATGTGTGTCAGTCTCACAATCTTCTTTGGAACAGACAAAGTGATAAGCTGTTTCATGCAATCTGCCAGCGTTTGGCATGAAGATGCTATGTACTGAATATCACATCAGCACTGAAATTCATATACTACAGTACTCAATTATGTGATGGGTAGAATGCCTTTTTGGCTTGATGGCAGCATTATGTGGAAGCAACACCACTCGTGTTCTATTATATAGTAGCAATGTGAAATAAATGTTTGAGGTACTTACCACTGATAGACACAATGAGAAATGATCTGATCAGTATAACCATTGTTGTGCAGGATGACAGTGAACAAATGGCTCAGGTGCTCTTTACCATGTTGCCAAAAGACCAATCTTACAGCACAGGGCACTACAGGAATTCCAATGAATATATTGACCAGTGAAAGTAAGCTTGTGGTAGACAGTAAGAGAAACCCCTGGCTGATTTATCAACAAAAAAGTCAAAGAAATGAGCTACAAAAACAGAGGTTTTTGGAAAAGCCCCCAGCAGGTCTGGCAGCCTCTGTGAAGAGAAATCAAAGTTAGCAGTCAGGTCTGGTGACCCTTCCTCAGAACAGTTTTTCCACTTGTTTCTGTTTCTGTTTTGGTTTCTGATTTACAGCATCCACAGTTTTATTTTCCGTTTTTTTTTTAAAAAATGAGCTGCCAACATTTTTCACTGCTCCGTTTTAAAGATGAACTTGAGCTCATTGAGCTCTGGATGGAGTCTATTAAGATGTGTACAGGAATTTTTATACTTAGTTGTGGAGTCAGATATCATAGAACTATCACAAACATACAGGGCTAGGAAGCTAGATTTCATCCCATCAAACCATGTTTCCCCTGGAAACCTATAAAGATGTTTGCTAGAGCAGAGCCTTCTGGAATCCATGGTAGCACCATCTATTTGGGCACACATGATGTCAAATACACAAGTTGCTAAAGTCATAAATTCAAAGAACATTGATTCACACAATAATGGAGGGTCTAGATGATGTGTTTCTGCAATCCAAAAGTCTATGGCTTCATTTATTGGTACACTGGGGAATAGTTTAGTAATGTCAATTATCAAGCCAAAAAGTCACTCTGCCTATCACACAAATGAATAATGTGATTCAACAAACATGTCATTTTTCAGCAATCTTCAGGCTCTCCACTAGAAACAACTAGTCATGCAAGTTTGAGCAACTATCTTAATACAGCAGCTGACATTAGAGAGTAAGTGAACATTTTCCTTGAGCATTCATTTACCTTTTGTTTCTGAGACTGAGCATGACTTTTGCTCCTTCCAACACATTAAGAGGTTTCACAAACCATTATTATTAAAAGCATTCTAATCTAGCTTTGACATTTGCCCCCTTGACCATGACCACACCTCCCACCACCAAACCATCATCTCCCAGACCATCCATAACCTCATCACCTCAGGGGATCTCCCATCCACCGTCTCCAACCTCATAGTCCCACAACCCCGCACTGCCCGTTTTTACCTCCTGCCCAAAATCCACAAACCTGACTGCCCCGGCCGACCCATTGTCTCAGCCTGCTCCTGCCCCACCGAACTCATCTCTGCATACCTCGACACGGTCCAAGAACTCCCCACCTACATTCGGGACACCACTCATGCCCTTTACCTCCTCCATGATTTTCGCTTCCCCGGTCTCCAACGCCTTATCTTCACCATGGATATCCAGTCCCTGCACACCTCCATCCCCCATCACGAAGGACTCAAAGCCCTCCGCTTCTTCCTTTCCCGCCGTACCAACCAGTACCCTTCCACTGACACCCTCCTTCGACTGACTGCACTGGTCCTCACCCTGAACAACTTCTCTTTCCAATCCTCCCACTTCCTCCAAACCAAAGGAGTAGCCATGGGCACCCGCATGGGCCCCAGCTATGCCTGCCTCTTCGTAGGATATGTGGAACAATCCATCTTCCGCAACTACACTGCCCCCACCCCCCACCTTTTCCTCCGCGACATC
>NC_057719.1:60048500-60123515 GCF_004010195.1 Chiloscyllium plagiosum
TGCCCCTCCCCCAAGTCCCTCCTCCCTACCTTTTATCTTAGCCTGCTGAGCACACTTTCCTCATTCCTGAAGAAGGGCTCATGCCCGAAACGTTGATTCTCCTGCTCCTTGGATGCTGCCTGACCTGCTGCGCTTTTCCAGCAACACATTTTCAGCTCTGATCTCCAGCATCTGCAGTCCTCACTTTCTCCTTGACATTTGTAATGACAAGTTTTTAGTAAACTTAAAAATAAGTAAAACAGCTTTCGGTGGGCTTGCAGTTGTTTGCATCTACTTTATGTATGACTTATTTGGTTTCAATTTTTGAACTTATGCCAGGATATGGAAATACATCAGATTGCAGCTCATGTATGCATCAATGTTTTCTTTTAACGACAATAATAATGACACTTGGTGAGATAGAATCTGTTGAATAATTACTTTGAGCTGCCATTTTGTCAGTAGTAGGTGTAGTCAATAACTATTTTGAGGAATGGATGTCACTTTTGGTAGTTTGTAAAGATTCTCTGATGATACTTGAATGTTATGCTGTTTTTAAACAGAAGAGAATATTTTCTTTGAATAGGAGGTTCCCAACTGAAATATCAATTTGCCTTTTTCTTACATAAGCTATTGAGCATTTAATACAGTTCTATCATTTTCCATTATGTCAGATTCCCAACATTCCTGCAACTTTTTAAAAATCTCTTACTCAAATTACATTCCTATTATTGTTTACACATTTTTAGATTCCAGGCTGGAGAAACATTCCCCTTGAATCCATATTGAGTTAAGTCTGCTTTAAGAAAATAATATTGTGGTGATGATCTTCAGCAGTCCTCTTAAGGACACTGGGTAGACCATATGCAATCTGGTTTTCGTGAATGCAATCATCCTAGCTCATAAAGTTAGGTTCCTTCAATTAGACGTGTTTTCTCAGTAGAGATCAAAGCTATTGGATGAATTGCTATGTGGAGCATACTTTCATTCATTCATTCATGAAAGTTTCATTCATTACCTTTGATCAATTTAACAGTGGCATTAATCACAAGTACGTATATTTTGGCTTGTAGCAGTGAACTTGCATGGGGAAACTGAATGGTGGTGCATTAGAAAGAAAATAATGAGCTCATAGTTATACAATGCCTTTCACATATTCTGCACGTCCCAAAGTTTTACAGTTAAAGTAATTTTGAAGTATAGTCATTGTTGTAATGTTGGAAATGCAACAGTCCATTTGTGCACAACAAGGGACCATAATCAATACCAGCAATCTGGTCTTAAATATTGCATATAGAGAAATAAATATTGGCCAGGGCACTGAGCTGAACTCCCCTGATCTTCATCAAATCTGTACTATTTACCACAGGACAGGACGGGCCATAAAAGGGTCCTCTGAAAGTGCAGTATTCCCTCAGTGCTGCACCAAACTGTTGGCAGGGGCTTTGTACTCGAGCCTCTAGATTCACTTTTACAACTATTTGGTTGAAAACTGAGAATGCTAAGCTGAGACAAAGCTGACTATTACAGCTAGTTTATTGATTTTTTTACCCCCATGGCAACCCTGCATTATCATCAAATTAGTATTATTATCTAAATTGTACAATAGGAAACAACTAGTTTATAATATTGCATCACTTCCATTGACTATGTTCTGTTCCCTTGATAAACATGTTCTCTGAACACGTGCATGTCAAACTCCTTCCCTGGTGTACACACATATTGTGCAGCATCAATCTCCAAGTCACATAGTTTTGTCAGGAAAAGAAAACATTCCTACCTTAATTGCTGATTCCTCTCCAAAACATCATCCACGGTGGCATCATTCCAGATTACATTCCAACACTTCCTGACCCCCACAAAACCAAGTTTACCATTTTTAGTCCTCTTTAGGAAGTATCCCTTATCAAAGTAGGCACAACAAATATTCCTGCAGTACTGTTCTAAAAGGGAAATTTTGTCATAAGGCCCCAGTCGCAAAGTAAAGAAACCTATCACCCATTAACAGGGATTTTTTTGTTCCCATTTTGAGTTTATCGCGGTCTCATTAACCTCATTTTGGCCAAGGTAAGATCAGCCCCTGAGTGTTATTAGAAAGTAAAATGTTTAAAATAGATGCCTAAATGCCACAATTAATTCAACATGGGGAATCCAACTATTTAGCTTACTGCACAATCTTTAAACCTAATAAAACATAAATGAAAAACCTTTAGGCATTTGAAATACTTAAGATAGACTTTTCAACAGATTAATGTACATATTTAGACATATTTGTGTACATTAGCAATATTTACAAAATATTTTTTGAGACTATTATATATGGAAGTTAATTGTGTGTCCTTTAAGATAAGCATATTCTATTGGTAGGAGCAACCTGTACAATTTCCAGGTAAGGGCTAACAAACAAACAATGCCAGAAGGTTATCCCTTCCAACCTTGTCCTGCACAACCTGCTGACTGTCCTTTCTGATGTAACATGCTCAAATATATGCTTCATTAGACAGTGTTGGTCATTGAGGAGAAAAAAGAAAAAATTATTTTAAGCAACAAAAGTAATTTGGTAAGATTCAGATTCACATAAGTGTCATTTTCCACATTTGTTAAACAGCATATTCAACATTCACAGAAGACAGAAAATTTTACAATCCTAATTTCAATACCTTACAAAGGTGTTTTCTTTTGTTTATTTTTAAAATAAAAATACAGCCTGCATATCTTGAATGCCTATTGGATTTGGTTTGTGATTTCTCAGATTTTAAAGGTATAATTAATAGATTTATTGATTGTATTTGTTTAAGACTACATCACCATAAGCTTTGAAAAGCAAACTCATTTCCATTTATCAATTTTATAATTTTAAGTGCATACTATATTAGTATCTGAAACATCTTGGGGGCAATGATTCTCTCATTATCCATTTTCAGATGATCTAGCTAATTGCAAGTATAGGGCTTTCACAACATCTCTTTGTAGATTTAATGGCTTGAGGCACAGTCTGACCTTGAGGAAGAGTTCTGAAAAAGCAGCACAATCTACTAGATATTGACTCATTTGCATCAAACCAACTACCCAAAATTACAAATATGCATTAAAAACTGGAAGGACTATGTATTCTATGATAAAACGAGAACTATGCATGTAGGAGCAATGCTCTACTTCCATTATGGGCAAGAACCTGATCACTATGTGTGAGGTGCTGTCAGTATTGGTCAGGCCTATACCCCACAACTGTGTCATGGCAATCACCTGAGCCAAGTTTCATTTTATTTGGAGATTTAAAGTTAACTGTGTCCATAACTACCTAATGCACAGATTTTGAGGCAAAGTGGGGAAGAGCAGACACAAACTGACCTTTGGTGGGGAAAGGACCACTGGTCTGGCAAAAGCTGTGATAAACACAAATTGCTGTAGAAACTCAGCAGGTCTGGCAGCATCTCTGGAAAGAGAAACAGAGTTAACGTTTTGAGTCAGATATGATTCTTCTTTTCAATTATTTCTCTCCACAGATGCTGCTAGTCCTCTGAGTTTATACAGCACTTTCTGCTTTTATTTCAGATTTACAGCAGCAACAGAATTTTGATTTTATTCACTGGTGAGAGCTGTTGAAATTCAGCCCGAGTAGCTGTGTGATGTTGGACGCTCGCTGTGTTCTATGGAATATAGACACTGTGTTCTGTGGGATGCACACTTAGACAAATATCAACTGTGGTTGGAGGGCCATAAACATGGCGAAAGTTGCTTGTGAGGAACCTGTTAGAATTCCAGTGCAGAATTATCCATGGGTGAGAGTTGTAGGTTTCTTTTATGTTCATGTTTGGGACATGAGCGCCGCTGACTGGCCAGCATTTATTTCCCATCCCTAGATTTCCTTGAGAAGGTGGTGGTGAGCTGCCTTCTTGAACCACTACAGTCCACATGCTCGATGTTGACCTACAATGCTCTTATGAAAGGAATTACAGGATTTTGACCCAATAACACTGAAGGAACAGCAATATATTTCCAAGACAGGATGATAAGTCACTTGGAGGGATACTTGCAGGAGGTGGTGTTCCCATGTATCTGATGTCCATTAACACATTCTAATGTCCAGGACTATTTCTGGAGAGTTGAACTAAATCTTTGGACAGCCGCCACACAGGTACAATGAGGAAAGGCCATCATCTAAGTTGTTTCAGCCATAGTGCACTGAGACAGAAAAACTACAGATGCTGGAATCCAAAGTTGACAGGCAGGAGGCTGGAAAAACACAGCAAGCCAGGTAGCATCAAGAGGTGGCGAAGTCGATGTTTCAGGTGTAAGCTTTCTTCAGGACTGGGGTGGGTGTAGGGGGAGCTGCAGATAAAGGGAGTGGTGGGGGCAGGGTGGTGAAATGGGGATAGATGAAGACAGGTAGAGGGTATGACCTGGTTGGTTAATGGGAGGAATGAATCCGGTTGGTGGCTGGGAGGAATGGAAGGGAGAGGAGGCGCTGGGAAGGAAGTCAGGGCTTAGGAAGGGAGGTTATTTAAAATTGGATTAGGTTGGAAGAGAGGCAGGTGAACCTCTGTCTCGTGTGGAAGAACTGTTCAGGGTCCTGAATGGAGGTGAGGGGTATGGTGAACTGGCAGGTTCCACATCCGCCAAAACCCCAGGCCACTCTCCCCACCGACCCCCCCGAACGCCCAGGAAACTTCCCCTGTAACCTGAAAAGATGCAAAACCTGCTGGTACACCACCACCCTCACCTCCAGGGCCCCAAACAGTCCGTTCACTGGTTCACCTGCCTCTCCCCAAACTAGTTTACTGCATCCGGTGCTCCCGATGTGGTCTTCTCTACATCAGGGAGACTGAAGGTAAACCTAGGGAATGGTTCACCGAGCATCGCAGCCGTGTCTGCAGAGGCTGACCTGATCTCCCAGTCACCGCCCATTTTAATCTCCCTTCCCACTCTCTTTCCGACATGACCATCATTGGTCTCCTTTGTGGCCGCAATGAAGCACACTGCACATTGAAGGAACACCACCCCATCTTCTGTCTGGGCAGCCTACAGCCCTGAGGACTCAACATTGAAATCTCCAATTTCAAATAACCTCCCTTCCCATTCCCCAACTCCCTTCCTAGCCCCTCCCCCTCCCTTCCACCAACTGGAATAATTCCTCCCATTAACCAACCAGGTCGTATCCTCTACCAGTCTTCTCCTATCCCCACTTCACCACCCTGCCCCCACCACCCCTTTATCTGCAGCTCCCCCTGCACCCACCCCAGTCCTGAAGAAGGCTTACACCTGAAACATCGACTTCTCCATCTCCTGACGCTGCCTGGCTCGCTGTGTTCCTCCAGCCTCCTGCCTGTTTATAATCCACTGAGAGACAGGGAACTGTATACAAAAACCTTTTGGGCTGTTTGACATGAAATGAAATTTATAAATATTAACTGTAATTGTAGATGTTATGAGTAACATGTAATATTGGAAGAAACGCATTTGGTTTGCATTATGAAATGTCAACTTTGAACAGTTATATCAATGTGCACTTATGTATATTTTTTGAATATTAATTTTACTTTTGGAAAAAGGTACCTTGGAATTGGAAACTTTCTTTTGATGTGCATAATCCACAAATGTAAGTAGTATTCAAAATATTAATGTTTTTGTTAACTAACCAGAATCCTTTTAAATCAAGCTGAAAGTACTTTCAGTGGTCTTACATTTAGATTTGTAGACTAGACATGTCATCAATAAAATTACTCTAACAAAACCTAACTTATCTATTCTGTTAAACTGTTCAAGGTATGACTCACTTTGACTGAATTCAATTCATTCAATTCCACAGAAGGCTAATTACAAGTTGATTGATTATTTATAAACATGTCACCCTACAAAGAGATGCAGCATATATATTTATGTAGATTTTTAAACGAGAAAGTATTTACTCTAATAGCTTAAAGAAAATAATCTGTTTATTTTGAATTTATTTCAATCCAAGATAATACACAGAATAAAACAATTATTGCCAAGTGGTGCCTAAGTTCACTTAATCAGAATTAATTTGGGATGGTTATGCTTTGTGAATGTACACACACAGTATATAATTAACCCAACAAACTTTATCTAAAGCTAAATTTTCAAAGTCTATACAAAGGAAATAGAACCTCATTCCAGGAAATCATGTCTTCCTTTACCCAATGTAAAAAGCAAGATTCAATCCAAATCCAAAATGCCAAAAATGATCAGATATAAGGGTATGCTAGATTTTTGCTGCATTTAATGGTAGTTATGTTAACTTGCACAGCACTGTTCATCAATTGTTATTTAATCAGAGAAGTCTTTTCCTTTCTTTCAGTCTTCATTTCATTTGAGGTTTAATCTTTGTGGTTGTGCGAGTGCCAATATTGGCAGGTAACAATCATGAGATCACAAGAAATTTTAACAATTCAAAGAGAACCTATACATCTTTTAAATTTGTGAACAGACTATGAGATGGTGAACAATATTTTGTCTTATTATTGTTCCTTATGTTTCTGCAGATGGATTTTGAACTGTGGAACATTCTACAAGCTCAAGCTTTTGCTGCCCATCTCATTTTTGCTAATGATCATTTTAGAGTCTGCATTAAAAAAATGATAGCATTTAATACATCATTAAATGAATCATGGTTTATTTTCCATAAGAATCTGTCATGAAAGGCTACTTTGTCTTTTACTAAGCAAGTACTCTGTTAAGAACAACTAATTGAAGAAAAGATTTGTATTGAAAACAGTTGTAAAGGTGGTTTATCAACAGAAGTCCAAGGATTAGAAATAGATAGCACCTTTTTAAATATATTTCATATCGCTAATGCTGGAATAACTCATTTCAATCTACAGCCTGTTGCAAGAGCTAATTTTTATTCAGTACTTACCATTCTTAATTCTTCATAAAAATGCTCTACATATACCAAAATTATAATTCAGATTTAGTGTCCAAAATTACAATGAACACATAGGGCTCAATCTCATGCATTGAGTTTTTTGAAGTGGTTCTCGCTGTGAGGCCAAGTGAGTTTTTGCTTCAAATTGTAACAAACTCTCTGCATCATTTGTTATCCTATCTCTATTTATCATATCTAATTTCTGTTCCATCTTACTATGCACCATTCCCAGAAGGATTCACCACTCAGTGTATATCCATCCTAACACCAGCATCTCTTGTGCTATGCCATCTTTGAAACCTTACCTCTCAGTTGGGGGAGACTGGCATTTGGCAGCTGTCCTGCTTGGTGATGCCAGTGGTGAGGAGAAATGGCAGAGAAGGTGAGGCTTGCACCATGTTTTTTAGTGAGGGATATGGACATCCTGTTGGACAGGGTGGTGCAATGAAGAGATGTTCTCTTCTTGTAGGACCGTCAGAGGAGGTGAGCCCTCTCCAGGCATGGCCATCCTGGTCAGAGATCATCACTCAGCTTGATGCTGCCTCCATGGTGCAGTGGACCAGACTGTCGTGCTGATAGAAAGCCAATGACCTTCTCTGCTCTGCCCAGATAAATGCTATACTCTGTTCTCTGTCACCTCACTCTCACTCCATCTCTGCCATGGTATCCAACTCCCATCAAGGTCCATGTCCTGACACACCCTTTATTGCATGCAACCCCTTCCCTGACATGTCTATCATCGGAACACTACATCACATTGTCCACACATGTATCCGCACTAACAGCCAAGCCATCCACTGGTTTATTACTCATTCATCTCCTTTACATCATTGCAGGAGAAGACACCCCATATAGCTGATTATCTACCGCAACACCATATTCCCACACTATTCCTGTATCCTTAATGTCAGTAATAATCAGAAATCTATTGATTTCTTTCATGATCCTACTTAATGACTGGGCTTCTACATCCCTCTTATATACAGAATTTCAAAGATTCAGCATTCTCTGAGTTAACCATTTCCGAATTAATAGCATTTTGAAATTTGAGAACCAATACATCCGCTATCACCGTAGATCACTTTCAACACTCTGCGGATAAGGTCACTAGTTTCGAGGAATTTAATTTAGTAATCCCACTAATTTCTGTAATACTATGGTTCTTTTTACTAACTCTAATTTCTTTCAGTTCCACACATTCACTGGGCCATTTGGAGCTTAATTGTTTCCAGGAGACATCTTGTATGTTCTTCTGTGAAGACAGAGGCAAAGTAATAATTTAGGTTCTCTGCCTTTTCTCTATTTCCTACTATAAATTCTCCTGTCTCTGCCTGAATGGATCCACATTTGTCTTTGCCAATCTTTTCCTTCTTACTTATCTATAGAAGCTTTTACAATCCAGTTTTTTTTAACTATTTTGCATTCATTAATTTAATTTACTATTTTTTTTTATCATCAGAGTCTATGAGGGCTAGTATGTGTTAATGTGTATAACACCAATTGTGATATCCTGGTCAGCTGATGACAAATGTGGAGCAAAATTTCCCCTATCACACTCTTTAACTCTGAACAATACTGGTGAAAAGATTAACATTTCTCATAGTGACAAACACAATGAGTGAGGTAGAGTTTTTCCTTAGAATTAATCCAGAATTATTGAATGTTGTTACTGACTCACATCCACAATAAATGAGGTTCAGACTGTAGAAATGGGTAAGAAAATAGCTACAGGACTGTGAGAGCTAAAATCGACAATACCCAACAGAAAATTTAACAAACCTTGTTCTGACAAAACAATTGGTCTTTATTAACAAGGAAGCTGCATGCAGAATGGCTGAACTTGGGAGAGAGAAAGAGAGCGGATCGCAGCTCTGAGCTACTCTCACAAGATTGCGCTTACAGTGAGAAAAGCAGGAATATTTATACTTAAAACTTATCAATACTATCAATAATTATCACTCAAGGTTAGTCGTCCATTAGACTGGCACATTGAATTATGATCTGTGTTATTACTTCTGAGGTTTATCATATTAACTTCCCAAAACCTTGTGACACATATGTCATGCCATAATCTTGTCCTTGTTGGGGCCTCAGAGGATTTTATGGAATGTCCTTACTTAGGCTTAGCCAGTATCCCAGAACTTATGTGGAGCCAGCTAATCAAACTCTGACAAGGTCTACTGAGGTTAAAGAATTTGCCTGGACTTAGCCTATGTCAAGTCCTGCTAAGGTTAGCATTGCTTTGACCTTTGTTAACTTGTGTTGTTTACAACCAGGGGTTGGCCAGTTTTCCCATCATGCAACTATGTTTCACACAATTCCTCAAGACTTTTGGAATTCATTTTTAAGAAGGCAGCCTTGAGGCTGACTCAGGGGAAATGTTCATCTTTCCAATTCAAGCTGCATTCAAATCTAGATGAAAATAATAATTCATGAACCAGCTGCACCATTTCTTGATTTACAAATATTTATGAATAACAATATTTTCTTATTATTCATTTCTATATTTATATAGTTTGATAGTTATTCTTTGAATGGAGAATAATGTCTTGGAGGAGAGATTTTGCCTTAGAGTATCAAAGTGTTGAATTAACAACAACAGTCATCAATCTTGACTGCTTCAACAATCTTCAAAAAATGAACTTGATAAAACAAAGCATATTTTAAACATTACTCAAAAATTTTGATGTGTATTTTTAAAACTGTCACTGATAGTGAGATTTGCTCTTTAAAAAGCCATCTAATTCCTGCTAAGTGCCACACACCCACAGTATTAACCATACATTTCCCTGATATGAGCTAAAAGTTGGCAGATCTTTTTCTCATACATATTATCAATAACACTTGTGAGTACTGTAGGAGCTGCTAACCCATTGCTCATGCATGAAATTTGGATAAGTCACAGGGGTATCTAGCGTTTTCGAATTGTATTTATTTCTTGTAAAACTGACTTTGGTAAAGCTATTTAAGGTTAGATCTCAAGGCTCTACGTTTACATACTTTGAAGAAAATAGTGTCAAAAGTAAACTAGAAAATAAATTTTCAGTCACACTGTTACCTTAATGAAGGATAATTCATTACAGAATTACTGCAGGCAGTACCACCACAAATTCATGAGAATTGTTCTAGGAATGTGGAACTTCAGTTCTGCAAATAAACTAGAGAAGGTGAGACATTTTCTTGAAGAAAAGGCTGAGTGGTGATTTGAAAGAGATATTCAAAATCATGAGGACTCTGTATAGAACAGGTAGAGAGAAACTGTTCCCATTTGTGAAAGGATCAAGAACATGAGGGGAGGGCACAGATTTAAGTAATTGATAAAAGAAGCAAAAGCAGTATGAGGCAAAGCTTCCCACACACTCAGTAGTTAAGGTCTAGAATGCACTGAGTATGCTAGGGCTAGATTCAATTGAGGTAAGGGATGTTAGAGTCTTACCTAAAAAGGAACAATGTGCATGGTTCCAGAAGGTAGGAAAACGGTACTAAGTAAATTGCCCTATTCAGAAAGCTGGTGCAACCAAATGGCCTCCTTCTGTACTTTAACAATTGTGATAGGGAAGATGAAATAATGCCTGCCATCTTGTCACTTTGTCAACCCAGACTAGCTGCTCTTTTGGGACTGCAGAAGCATTTTTTTTTTGTATGAGTGTATAAAAATATACAAATTTAGAAACTTTTTTTTCTAAAAATGTGTACTATACATACAAGCATATTCCATGTGTTCTGAGCTTCAATCTCAATGTGTTATGGTACACAAGACGCTATGTCTTTGCAAAAAGGGAGTTTATTTATCATGGTAGCCCTTGTTTGCCAAAAATTGGCTGTTCTTCACACCAGTTGGTTTTCCAGAGGGACTAGCATGCATTTTAACTGGCATATGGCAATATTCTGATGTAAAGGAGATTATTGCTTTAGAAAAATACACAAAGGAGACCTATCTGATTACGTTTATATATTAAAGTGTCCTGATTCAACCAACAGCTGAGTGAAACAACTGAATAACTTTTTAAATTTGTTCATGGGATGTGGGCATTGCTTGTTAGACCAGCATTATTGCCAATCTCCAATTGCCCTGGAGAACTTGGTGATGAGCTGCCTCCTTGAATGGCTGCAGGCCTTGCAAATGGGACACCCAGAGCTGTTGGTGATGTCAGAATACTCAGACAGCAACAATGAATAAAAGTTGATAAAGTTCCCAATCAGGAAGATGTCTGGTTTGGAGATGAACATGCGTGCAGTTGTGTTCCTTTGCACTTATTGCCTTTGTCCCTCTAAGTAAGTGGTCATGATGAGACGGTGATGTCAGGAAACAGTTTTGGTGACTTACACCAGTGCATCTTGTAGAAAGTATTCAATATTAAGACTTCAGGATGAAGGTGGAGATGTAGTCATCCAAACTAATGGAGAGTATTCCATAACACTCTTGACTTATACCCCTTGTAGATGGACAGGCACTAAGAAGAAGGAAGTGAGTTACTTGCCACAGAATTCCTAGCCTTTAATTTGCTCCTGCAACCACAGCATTTATATGGCTGGTCCAGTTCAGCTCCTGGTCAATGGTAACCCCCAGGATGTTAATAGTGTGGGATTCAGTGATGGTAATGCCATTAAAGATCTAATGCGATGGTTAAATTCTGTCTAATTGGTGATGGTCATTGTCTGGATCTTGTGTGGTTCAAATGTTTCTTACCACTTATCAGGCCAAACCTGATGTTTACCAGTTATTGCTGTATATGGACATGCATTGCTTCAGCAATGATACTTTGCAATTAAAAGTTAAATATGTCAAATATAACAGTGCTCTGTTTGAGATTATGACTAGCATTTTACTATAGTTCTTTCAGAAGGAGCACTTGCTTATCAAGTCATTCCCAAAAACTTTCATGATACTTATTTAATAGATGATGATGAACAAAAAGAACATTTTAACTGCCGCTGCAGCATCTTTTATTTGGAGTCTCCCAACAAATCTAAATACGTTAAAATTGTTAAAAGAAAAAAATACATATTTGAGACTCATTCAAAATATTACAATTTCGAGTTAATTCACAAACCACTCCAGGCTGCCCAGAGAGCACGAGGAGTTCCAACTTAATCCTCTCTGGATAAATTTAGAGCACATAAAACCTTCATAATTTAGAGCACATAATTCTCAATTGCATTAGCTTTTTGAATAAGGTTATAGTTCATTGACTAATCTAGCTATTTAGATCAATGCTAACATCTCAGTAAAGATTGACCATCCACTTTTATCAGAATGAATAGATTTTGCAAAAGTGTTTTGAAAAACATGCTAACTTGAGTTATGCACGTATTGGTATATTTATTTTATAATGTTTTTACTTGAATAACCACACACAGAAAGAAATCTCTAAGATTTTGGCTAACTGTCTTTTTAGCATCTTCAGAGCAATAAGTCTGGTAAATAAAATCTTCATAAAGTATATGCTATTGATTATGACAGTATTGATATTATGTGCATGAGATGTTTAAAGCTTCATTACTTTAATGTATTAACAGTTTGGATGTATGTGTAAAAGAATGATGCCAGATAGTAACAAATCCAAGAAAAGTTTATTATGAATATGGCATTTGCAGGATGATAAAATCAAGTTACATAACCATGTATGACATGTTTCTTTGAATTGATGAAATAATCTACAAAAGTATAAAAGAATCCTGTTGTAAATGAAGTATGTACATTTCTGGTTTGCAGCATTATCTGTGATCAATGAAATGTTCTTTTAAATAAGCCAGGCACTCAGAAGGTTAGCTTGAAGTTTGAAGCACAAAAATAAATGTACCATAGTTGTCTCTTTAAATTTACTTTTAATTGTTTTGTATTGTAGAGTTGGTAACACTGTTAACATTGATACTAACAGAACCCCTTGCCCCATTGTTTAGCTACTTGGCACCAATTCCTCATAAAATATTTTATATACTTGTACAAGAAATAGTTAAAAACACAGACACAGCCTTCACAGGTGATGAATTTTTCATACTGCGATTTGAAACACTATGTGATTTGACAGCAGCTGTGATTATTGTTAGTTCAAATCACCAGAAATTATTTGACACCAACACAGAAACATTTAAAAAACAGCTCCTTTTGCTGTTTTAGCTATTGTTTGCAGTTAGAGCACAAGGGACTCTGGGAATGTTTATAGCTGAGGCTCCATGGCGGCAATCTGTCACATACATCTGAGCCTGCTATATAGTGCATTGTCTGGCAAGATGGAAGATAAGTCATCCCCAGAATTCCTCTGTGAAAATGGTTCCATTAACCATGAGCTAGTTAAGAGTCTTTTATCTCTGAGAGAGGTCTGAAGAATACACAGCAAAGCAACAGCAGAAACAAAAGGTATACAGACAGTGGAAGCAGCATAAGGTGACACTACAGAGGAAGGCCATCACACAAAAAACATCACCTCCCAAGAATCACTGGTTCACGAGGATTGCAGTAATGAAATTGACCATTGCAGACTAGAGATAAAGCACAGTGAGGACAAAGGACAATATTGCCACATTAGCTTAGTATATACTGCATATAGTAACACACATTAAATTTTGCAATGGGACTGACAGTCAAGGACACTTACACATTGTACACATTACTTATCTCACTCTCATTATTAGATGCCTTAATGAACAGCTGCCAAAGATGGAGTGAAAGAAGCATTTATACTGACAATCACAAATAGTGTCAAACACTAGAATGTGTTTTTTTTTGGCAAAATGATGACAGAAAAATAGAATTGCGAGTCTATTAATTAATGTGCAGTTTTGATTTGTGTACCTATTCCAAGCTTATAAACTCAATCTTGAATTTCTGTTTCAGTACTAACAACTAAAGTACAATTAGAATTTCCTCTATTTCAGTAAACAGAAGAATAATGAAACACAATATGTCAAATATTCTTCTTAAAAGTCTAAAACAACATTATTTTAAATTGCAGATTAGCCTCAGTTATACTGAGAAAAATATAGCTGAAAATAAATGCAAGTATCTCACCTCAACTCAATCTTATTGAGTCTCCTTAAAGCACTTTGAAAAAAGGCAGAACGACTATAAAAACGGCGTGAGGCTTTGTGTTTTTTAGTCTGGAGGTAAAGTTTGCATGGCTGCAGAAAAGGTTAACACAGATTCTGGTCATAAGAGAATGAGGAGATTGCAGCCACAAACTGGAAACTAAATCCATTTGTCTAGTACAAAACAGCACTCTTCCACAAATTCCAGCCCATATGCTGCATATTTTACGAAGACAACAAAGATTAATAATGGTAGCACCATGGTAGCAGAAGTAATGTCTACTTATGGTTCATTAACTACACATGGATTCCATCTTCCTACAGTTTCAAGAATTTAACATTCTAGACACAGGCCAGAATCAAATTATGTAAGAACCCAAATTGCTTTATGTGCAAGTAAGAAAAATCTGAATCATAAAAAAGAATTAAACTCTGCATAAAATTTCAAAATACTATGCCCTATTTTTAAAAAGAAAAAAAAAACCCTTTAAAGTCTGACTTAGTCAAACTGGGTCATCTTTCCATACTTACCTCCTTCAACCTTGATCATATCAAGATCATTATAGATTAAAATCTGTAATTCTCTCATTTTACAATCTCTTCACCATTGCATTTGCATCTTATGGCAGAGGCATGTACACATTAAAGGCATCTTCACAAAGATGCAAAGGAAAACCTTGGAAGGAACATTTACAATTAACTGGTAATTCAACTTTCTGAAGGCAAAAAAATAACTCTTTACATTACAGAATGATTAGTCACAGTTCAAAAGAGACATGAGAACAGTTGTATTGATGGTGTGAGCTGACCTGCTCAAGTTCAAAGTGCTAGCACTAGAATTCAGCTGAAAACATTGTCTATGCCTCAGAACACAATACTGAACACAGTATATGGTCATAGTTTAATCCTCTTTACGTTCCAATGATTGTGTGGTGTGAACACCATTACTATACACAGGAAACGGAAGTGTGGAAAAGAGTCCCTCTGCTGTTGTGAACACATTCCCTGCAGGCATTTGGGCCAGACTGGCCCCACTCACAGTGCTCCCGAATGGCCCTGACATGTTAATTCGATGTACATGGTGATAAAGCATTTCCATAGGTGTCTTGGGCTCTAACCCAAAACTAGAACTGTTAACATCAACAAAGTTGACAGCATGAGTGTTAGGCAGCAAGTTGCCCTGCATGGCAAAGGTCACCTCAGCTGGGGCATACCGAATGGTGCCAGTAGTATAGACCCTCTGAGGAGTAGTGCTGGTGGCAGCTAGAGTTCCTGTTACCCTATGAACTAGGGGAAGCACCACATTACCAGCCTGTAACCTCTGCAGCGTTTCTAGGTCACTGGTGTAAAGCACAGAACTAGTGGTACTGGTGCTGCTGAGATGCTTGTCTCGTGGGGAGGTTGACAGAGGAGGAGACAGAGGATCTGTGACAGGAACTAAGGTAGTGTTGGATGAGGTGCTAAACTGAGTTTTACGACTGGCAGTATTTTCAGTCCCTGGTGGGGTAAGAACAGAGTCTGGAATAGTGACATGTAAACTAGTGTTGGCCTGTGGAGAGGGGAAGTGCTCAGAGCTCGGGGGCTTGGTCATGCTATAAGGGGATTCATTCCTTGAGATCTCTCTATTAGGAGGGTAATTCCAAATACTGCTATCATTATCAAAATTTATAGGTTCTGTTATTTCTGTTTTAATTTTAAGCACAGAGGCACTGTTTGGTGAGGACAGCAGTTGAGGCTGGTCTACTATGTTTGAGTCAAGTCCACTAGGGCTCGAAGCACTTGACAGCCTTCTACGTGTAACACTGCCTCCTTTTTGTTTTTTTCTCCTCTTCTTTCTCTTCTGGTGCTTGCTGGAAGACTGGATGGTCACTTCTCCTGCACTATCTGAATCCTTGGCACTGTCTGAGGTCACTGATTCACGGTTTGGCAACTGCATCTCCGTTTCGCTGCCTGCATATCGTTCTACTTTGATCTGCATAGAACCAAAAGTGCCAAAACTGTCCTCAGCTGCTTTCTGACTCTCAAAGTCTGAATTTTCAAAGCTATCATCGCTGTCCCTGCTGTCCTGGTTGCTAGAGCTATTGTCATCATCATTGCAGTTCATTTCATGATCTGAGTGGTTCCCAGACTGCTTCTTTCTGTCTGGCTCTGGATCATCACTGTTTTCAGACTGGTTGCCCTTCTCATCTGACTTGGAATTCTCATTGTCATCTGGAGGAGATGGAGAAAAAAAAGCATCAGTCGCACAAGAAACTACAATTTCTGCAGACATGATTTACACACTTCAGCTGAAAAGAGTAAAGGGGCAAATCAGCTGAGAAAATAATGTAATTTCTCATAAAATGCCTGAGTTTTATACTTGCTTACATCCTTTATTAGCAGGACATATGTAATTTAGTAAATAGACTTGGAGAAAAGTAAGTTTTGTTAACAAAATAGGGATAAATAATTTAAGATGATCAGGTCTCTATTTGTAAATCCAAAACATTCTATTGAAATGCAGTTCAGCTTTTAAAGAACAGGGACAAGTTTCCTTTGATCCTTTTCAAGACTCATTTTTCAGCAGCTTCAGAAGAAAAGTGACACTACACATGCTACAGGGTTGTTTTATGATTTGTGTTCAGATTCAGTTTGAAAGTCTGACTCATAGATCCTAAATTCAATTAGAAACTGGAAACATTGGAAAGATGAATGAATTTGATGAAGAATGCTAGTGTTTTATCCAGGATGGAATGAATAAATTCGAGAGCACTCTCGTGATGCTCGACATCTCAGTTGCTGAATTAAGATCAACGACAACATATAGTAACCACAAATAGATGATAAGGACCAACACACTTAGACCACTGATGTTGGGGAAGGGAATGGAGCTGCTGTGGCCCTTAAGTTAGAATGTTCTACTCATCATTTTGTTGCTCCAGTTATTATTTTGCCCAGGGTTGTATTAGGTGCCCAGGAGGAAACCTTTTTGAATTATCCACACTATTTGCACCAGATGATGAGCATTCTAACCAGCCAAAAATAAAGGATATAGAAATGCCACAAAAAAGATTCAGGGAATCTTTTAATAAATAGTTTCAGTGGCTCAAATTTTGTTGGAGCATGCCTTATTAGCAAAGATTAGTTGTGTAGATTTAGGTTTTAGCATTGTATTCCCACAAATTTGCTGTAAATGTGAATTCATAACAGCCTTGTATACTACATCATTCTGCTGTGTTTCTCTACTTAAATAATAATCTAATTTTCTAACCTCCCTACCAACGAGAACTTCATATTATTCCACATTATTTGCAATTTTGTTCCCATTCAATTAACCTATCTATATCCCTTTGAAGACTTTTTGTATCCTCCTCTTAACTTGCTTACTTATCTTTCTTTGTAGAGTTAGTAACAAGAGTCAGCTCCTTCCTCCAAGTCACTATTATACATTGTAAGTTGGTGAGGTCCCCACACTGATCCCTGTGACACTTGTGCAGTTGTAGTTTGCCAACCTGAAAATAATCTATTTGTCTCAACTCCCTTACTGTTAGTAAGTCAATCCTCTAACTACTCAAATAATATTACCTTGAAACCTTGAACTCTCATCTTGTGCAGCATTTTCATATATGACACCTTATCTAATGTTTTTTTGAAATTCACATGTACTGCATCTCGCATACCCTTTATTCTCCCTCCCTTGATCAAATAACTCTCCTACAATTTTCAGATATGATTTTGTTTTCACAAAATGCACGAAAATATTGTGACTTTACAAATGTCCAGTTATTATCTCCTGAATAATTAATTCTGGTATTTCCCAGTAACAGATGAGTGAACAGGTCAATGAATTGCTGCTCTCTGTTTCTGTCTTCAGAATCATAGAATTCCTACAGTGTGGAAACAGGCCCTTCAGTCCAACAAGTCCACACCAACCCGCTGAAGAGTAACCCGTCCTGACCCATTCCCCTACCCTATTACTCTACACTTACCCCTGACTAATGCACCTAACCTAAACATCGCTGAATATTATGAACAATTTCACATGACCAATTCACCTAACCTGCACATCTTTGGACTGTGGTAGGAAGGTGGAACGTCTGGTGAGACAATCATGAAGATTGATATTTAAATGCATACTAATAGTTTATAATAGATAAATGTATCTGTGAACACTTTCTCAAGGCATGATGGGAAGTGTAGCCAATATTGTAGGAATGATCAGATTTGCTTTCATTCTTGTGAGAATTTACAGCCAAGAATGCAAATTGTAACAATTATATGTTGTTATATAGAGTATGGAGATAAGGGAAAACTGAAGGTTGAGTTGTTATAAAAGCTAACAGGGAGTAAATTGGCATGAAGAGAGAATTGGCTCATGGCCAGGAAACAGCAAATGGGTTTAAGGGGTTCTCCCTTAGGTTGGTAACTCATGACCAGTAGGTTCCGCACGGATCACTGCTGGGACCACAACAGTTTACAATAATATATTAATATCTTAGAAGAAGGAAGTGGATGCACTGTAGCTAAAATTGCAGACAACACTAAAATAGGTGGAAAGGCAGGCTGTGAGAGGGATTCAAACATTTTACAGACAAATATCTATAGGTTAAATAACTGGACAAAAAGTTGACAGATGGAGTATATTGTGAGAAAATGTTAAATTGCTAATTTTGGAAAGGAGAACAAAACAATAGATTATTATTTAAATGGAGAAAACTTACAGAAATCTGCAACACAAAGGAGCTTGGGAGTACTTATCTACAAAACACAAGAAGCTACCACACAGGTTAAGCAGGTAATCAGGAAGGCTAATGGAACGTTGACCCCTATTTCAAGCGGGTTGGAGTACAACAGTAGGGATGTCATAATGCAATAGTACAAGGTGCTGGTAAGACTTCATCTGGAGTACTGTGAGCAGTTTTGGTCCCCTTATTTAAGGAAAGCAATTATTTCATTGGAGGCAGATCAGAGGTTCATTAGAATGACTCCCTGTATGGAGGGATTATTTTATGAGCAAAGGCTAAAACAGATTGGGACTACTTATTAGTATTTAGAAGAACGAGAGTTGAAACTCATTGAAACATACAGGATTTCCAAGAGATTTGACACAGTTTATGCTGAGAGGATACTCGCCCATGGGAGATTCTAGATCAAAAGACATAGTCTCAGAATAAAAGGGTGCCAATTTAAGACTGAGCTGAGGAGGGTTGAGAATCTTAGGAACTCCTTGCCACAGAGAGTCTTTGTGTATTTTTAAGGCTGAGATACAGAGATTCTTAATCAGTGGGGGAATCAAGAGTTATGGGGAAAGGGCAGGAAAGTGGATGTGAGGAATGTTGAATGGTGAAACAGGTTCAAGGGGCCGAATGAACTAATCCAGTTCCTATTTCTCACGGTCTTATGGATAGGAGGAGCTTTCATCTGTTACCAAAATGCTCGCTACTCAGCTTGACATAGAATAGCAATTGCAAAACACTAGTTCTATTTTTTTATATTCATCAATGTCAATCATCTTTGCAGTTGCAAGATCCATGGTAAACTATTCATTCACAAGACATAATATTATTTTTACATGCAACACTGCAGCAAGGTGTTGTTGTGAAAGTTTTAGTTTTAAATCAACTTTTTTCTCAGTCCAAGAGACCTATTTGAATTTTCTTTGTGGTTTTTTATTTTCCTTTTAATTCTATTGCTTCTTAGCTGCACAAAATTCCCCAATAACTGAGAAAACAAAAATTCTGGTTCAAAGCTTTCAAAAACGTGTTTTTATGTAAAATAATGTATCAGTATCTCCATATCCTACTCCCTAATTTTAATTTATTTTCTAGAAATCTGCTGAAATTAGTTGATAACTAGGAACAGGCCATACATATATAAGTATGTTAATAAATCCAATGAGGAATTGAAGAGAAACTTCACTCAGTGTGTCATGATAATGGAAATAAACTGTGGAATGCAAATAGTAACACAGATGCATTTACGGAGGTAAATTATACAGATATATGAGGGATAAAGGAATAGAAAGATATTTTGACAGGGTTAGATGAAGCAAGATGGGAGATGGTTTGTGAAATGCATGAAATCATGACAGGCTTTGGGCCAAATTGCCAGTCTTTATGCAATAAATTCTGTGCAATCCTATGTAACTAAACAATAAAGTTTCTGATAGCTATGACATTGTATTGCTTTGCAAATAAATGAAGATATCTAGTGATCTTGGAATAGTGGCTAAAACCTTCAAATCAGTGGGAGAAATAACTGGGCTGTGACATTTATCCTAATATCAGGTTCCCAATATTTTCACGACACTAAAGTGCTCAAATGAACACATAGGTAAAATGGTGCATTCAGTCCCATGTTCAATTCTGCTCCTAGAGGAGGTTTCTTTAAAATTTAAGGCATCTTCTACTAGCCCACCACTAGCAACATGCCAGTAACATGCAAGCATCACTAACATTCAACCTCATTATTGTGGTAATGTGAGAAAATTATATGATCTGACCTTATCATTTGCAGCTATTTTGAATACAGGTCATTCTGTGAAAACGTGCGTTTTGTTAACACAAATTCATTGTAATGTGATTGACGAATTGGGGATGCTACAGCATGAATTTTTATAAGATTTGTTGGCTGAAATGCAGTTACAATGCCACCATTTTAAGTGTTGTTTCTAAAGAGCACAAGAACTGACCTTATTTTGATCCTTTTCCATGCATATTGAACATCTAACATAATTTCCAGTGGAAAATCTTTGAAGTGATAGTGATAAGTGGGAAGCCAGCCAGAACAGTTTTGTTTGGTTAATTTCCTGCTTTAGCCTTAATACTTATTGGAGTGAGTTCCACTATTACAATGCCTGCATGTCTCTTTTGTGAATTCTACAGTGCAGCTCTTCTGAAGTTGCTTTAATGTTACTGAACTGTATTTACCGAAAGTGCTTCAGTGATCGTAGTAAATCCCTTCCTACTACTCTGGCCTATTTTTAGTGCAGAATGGATTTGAAATTTGCAGTTTACGGGCATGTGGTGTAAAATTATGTCCCAATACATGTGTGAATCATAATGTAACACATGTATTGGGCCAAGCAGTGGAATGTGGTGAAACGGTTAAAAATTATGTCCCAATACATGTGTGAATCTAACCGGAATGGAGGTGTTGCTTAGTCCCGTGTGAATCTTATTACACACCTCCCCGTGTGAATCTTCTTATCTGTATGTAACCAGAATGGAATGTGTTTTTTAGCCTTGCTCTGCTGTTCACATGAATGTTTATATCTGGAAAAGAGTATATCAGCTGGAAAAGTCGCCAGACCCGGGAGTCTGCTCCGGGGTTACGTTTAACCGCCGAGCGTGGGTTGTTGGCAACCGCTCTACGAGAACTGACGGCTCCCAGTTCCGGTAACATGTAGAGTGAGTATAAGCCAGACCCGTTGTAAGTATGAGACCTGGTTGTGGCGACGCTGCGGGGAATAAAAAGCTGAAGCATATTCTAGCAGACTCGCCTCTTGGTCGTTTGTTCTGTGTCAGACTACTCTCCTACGAACCTGACCTTGAGAATTTTTTAAAACAGGGCAAGAACTGGGGAGACACATGTCAAAAGAATAACTCCAAAATAAATGCATACACAGCTCTTAGGTATGTGCAGTTAATTGAATTTGTGAATTAGTTGATTTAATATCCCCAATATCAGGAAAAGATTTGTTTTAGTCACAAATGTTAACTACTACCAGCTGCTGGAGCTGGCTGACAGAGGAGTCCACATGTAGTCATCCACAAAATGATGGATTTGATGACAGTATTACTGTTGACTGCTGCCTATCACTGCTTCAGAAAACAATAGTATGGATCTATAAAGTTGTTAAACTTTAAACATTTAAATTAAAACTGTACGATTTTCCATCAAACTTTATCAAACAGAGTTTTGGTGTTACCAGTGGTAAGATGATTTCGCCAATGATGCTACAAAATTCCTGCTCCTGTGCTAGCGTAGTGTAAAGTGCTGGATATTGCTGCAATACAAATTCACAGTCATGCTGAATTAAGTGTGTGTAACACTGTTATCTATCTAGGGGCTTCTTTCAATGTTTTGCAATCCAATGCTTTGTGAAGTTCTTCAGTTGGTATGCTGGCCATTGCACTGTAGAATTACACATGGCGTGGGGCAAGCATTGAAAACTGAAAGTATGAATTTTTCTCATTTAAAAATAATAAAACTGATGTGCTAACAACAAAATTAATAGTGATAGACACTTGTAGGTAGCTGGAATCTTCACAAGTACAAATGATGTGTCATACATGCAACACTAACCTATTAATTCTTAATCTATTCCTGTCAATGTTATGATACATCCTTGGGGATGCTTTATGTAGTAGGATACTCAAATGTATGCTTCTGGTAAACAGAGATAGCATTACCTATTGACTTGCATTTACATGTTTTGTAATAGGCAGTCATTAACCTGTTTTGAAGCATCTGTCATTTTCCATAGAAATAACACAAATAACATAAATACATAGAAATGTACAGACTTTGGTACCAGGCTGCTGGTGCTGGATTTAATATTTACTACTAATACCTGAGTTTTCTTTTGAATCAGATTCAGAATCAGAAGTCTCGGAAGATTCAGAGGTTTTCTCAGGAAGATTAGGAAGCTGTGCAATATCCATTGGGACATCCTTATACTCAAAATCACTAGGAAAATAACACTTATGTTAGGTTCTGCATGTATACATGGTTAAATATTCATTAAAAATCTAATGTTTGGTATTCTTTCATATTGAAAAGAGCAAACTAAAATTCATACTTTCAAGCATTAAAACATTTCCAGACATCCTTCACTGAATTGAATCAATGAATATTATTGTTGGAGTCCCTTTTATCATCAGTTAAGATTGCCACTTTTTTTACTATCATTTTCACCTGATGTCAGATTTTGAATGAAAAGCTTCAGTCATGCGTTCACTTCATCACAATTCTTTTGTTACATTCTGTTGTAATTTCAAAATCAAAAACTCCATCAAACTGCTTTGGTTCACACAATAAAGCATACACGTCTTGCCTTTGAAGCTAGTTCATGGCTTATCTTGTTGTTTTACTTGGGGAACAATGATATCATTCTGGAAGTAATGCAAAGCTCTATTGTCAATTGTGGCTGATACACAGGCAACTAATTGTAATCAGAGAACAACTCTGGTTTGTCACATTGCATTATCTGGAACCTGTGCCATCCAATCCTCAGGACAAAATTTTTCAAAATCTACCATGGGATGTGGGTGTCCTTAGTTCGGAGAAGATGGCACTGAGTCACTTCTTGAATTGTGGCACTCCTTGTGGTATAGGCAGACCCCAGTGCTGTTAGGAACGGAGTTTTTGGATTTTGACCCAGTGATCCTCCTGTGAAGGAATGGTGATATAATGCCAAGTTAGGATTGTGTGTAATGTGGGGGAGAACTTGGAGGTGTGGGGCTCTCATGCATCTTATATTCCTGTCCTGCTAACTGGTGAAGGTCACAGATTTGGGAAGCACAGTCAAAGGAGTCTTTGTGAGTTACTGCCACACATCTATAAATAGATGGTACATGCTGCTGTCACTATATTAGTATTGGAAGAAGTGATTATTTAAGGTGAAGATTGGGTACTAATCAAGCATGCTACTTTGTCTTGAATGTGTCGGTTCTTTGGTGTTGTGGGAGTTACATTCAATGAGGGCAAATGACTTGCACCCTGTAGATGATGGACACACTTTGGTGAGTTAGGATGTGAATTAATTGCTGCAGGATTCCCAATATCTGACCTGTTTTTGTAGCAACAATATTTATATGGATGGCCCAGTTAGGTTTCCGGTTAATAGTTACTAAAAGAACAGTTAATGTCACCATAGGCTTACCAGACCAAAAGGCTGCTCTCTCATTATAGAGAGAGAAAAAGGGATGACTGGTGGTTGTTTAACCTCAGGATCACCATGCCTCAGGCAAGGAGACAGGTTGAGAAGGAGAGTCTTTCATGGTGATCTCAGCCAGTGTGGGAATTGAACCCATACTGTTGGCATTGCATTGCATTACAAGCCTGCTGTCCAGCCAGCTGAACTAACCAAGCATAGCACATGGGTTCCCTGGACGTTCCTCAATAATTGGTCAGGCCAGGCACCCACATCAGCCATCACAGGCCAGCTCCTGTCTTCTTTAAACATTGCTTTAGTGAAGTTTAGTCTGTGAAGGTTTCAGGTATTAAAACTAGATGATGGATCTTGAATATTAATTGACAGAGGAGAAAGTGAGGACTGCAAATGCTGTAGATCAGAGCTGATAATGTGTTGCTGGAAAAGTGCAGCAGGTCAGGCAGCATCCAAGGAGCAAGAGAATCGATGTTTTGGGCATGAGCCCTTCGAAGGGCTCATGCCCAAAATGTCGATTCTCCTGCTCCTTGGATGCTGCCTGACCTGCTGCGCTTTTCCAGCAACACATTATCAGCTCTTGATTGACAGAGCTCCTGTTCAGACTGTAAAGGGGTAATGGAACACAATTATTGGGCAAGAATGGCATTTTTGTTCATCCAAAACCAGGGAAGACTTGATGTTGAGGTTAGTAGTTCACTAAATTGTGAAAACCAGTAAAAATTGTCACCAGTAAAATTTCCTTTTTAAGCGATACTAACATTCTCACATTGATTTTAACCAACATTCCTTATAGTTAAGAAACATGTTTAATATATATTAAATGTTTTTTGGAAGACATATTATTGCAATGTCCAACACGTGAAAATTCATGGATGGAATCTTCCAAGGTCCTGATGAGAAATGTGACAGAATCATGAAAGAAGTCAAACAAGGTCTTTCTCAATGTTGAGAGCAACAAGTGCACTATGTTTTGGAGATTAGGACAGGATCCTGATTAGTAAGCAATGAGAAGTTGATTATTGGGAATTATCATTCATCATCCACCACATTATTACTGAATCTTGCCTCTTTAATATGCACCCTACTATTTCACTGCTTAGTCCTCCAGACCTCCATCCTGAACACTAGCATCAATGCCTCAAGGCACAGTCCAACAGCAGTGGCCGCAGGGAACCCCCCATCCAAAGACACTGGCATATGACACATGCCAGCCTCTCCACCCCATTGTAGCACATCTCTGATGCACTTACAGTATGTTTCCACGGTGTAATGGAGAACATTACACTGCACTGACAACCATCATTGTAATACTGCTGCAACAAAGTGCACAAGACAGACACTCAACTCACAGATTGGACCAGGCTGCATCTCAGAATTGCTTATTTGCTCTCTCAGTGCTCACTCACATAATGCCTATCTGGATGCTCAAGGTGCCCTTATGTTGCCTTTTAGCTTTTTGTACACTCAGTATTTCTGTCTAGTCTTGCAGTTCACTGCGGAAACAAAGCCAGGCTGGTTAGCAGAAATCCGTCAATGGGGTGGACATGCTCCCAAACACCATAGTACAATGTCAATCTCACACCTACAGAATGTACTGGAAACCTAACTGGCAACTATGTTGCATGTGTATCAACCAAATGGCCATGTGTCGAAGGGAGTCGTCGTCAGACAAGTCAGTGGTGTGGGATTGGGGTGGGGGGAGGGGGGGAGGGAGGGGGGGAAGGCGGCTGTCAGTCAAAGGGGTCCCATGTAGTCTATCAAGGCAGCATCCATGATCCAAGAGCTGAGGTATAGCTATCTGGGTCAGGGGGTCTGTCTCACTACAGTCTGGGGAATGGACCATGGACAGTCCTACTGGTCCACTGCAACCAGTCAGGGAATGGTGGGTTATCACTTAGGGTTTTGCAGAGGTATCAGTCAAAGTCTGGTCAATCATCATCTGTCCATCCAAGTTGGTCAGGGGAGTGGAACATGGTCAGTCCTAGGGGTCAGCAGAATGAAGGTCATGGTAGATTTAAGGTAATCAAACATTAGGTTCAATGGAGACATCTGACAACAAAACTGAAGTTGGAACTTTCAGTATCAAATGCATTCCATGTTGCCTTCCATTATTCAACATGACCTACAAATGGAAGATGGCCATGGCCACCTCTGGAGTAGATGGAGTCAGTGTCTGCTGATGAAAAACATGGGCGTCACTTCTGACCAAAAAAAGCCTTTCAACTGTATATTGTGTCAATTCTGCAGTGTACAGGATGAAATAATTACATCACATCACTGTGCATGTGAGATGCAGTGTAGACCTGTGTAGGGTGCAAATGGCTGGTTATAAGTGAAGTTGGCCACTGTTATGGACCAGACCAGATCCCCTCAAAATACTTTAAGAAGGCAGCCCAGACCCTAACTTTTTCTTATTTAAAAGCAAAAGTAACATGCTGTGTTCCAGATGCAGTTCGATTGGTCAAACTACACTTTATTTAACCGCAATAGTTAAAATACAACCAAAGAAAAAGGAATTAAGAATAAATTAACTCGATTGGAAAACTTAACAGAATAATAGATACGGTAATGATTACTAATTAACTGTTGCAATATAGTAATATCCCATAAACACACTCTTTGGCAAAAAGACAATTTCAGAAAAACAGATCTGTTCTCACAGGTAATTGAGAAGCCGAGGAAGAGAATCTGCAGTTTTTGACTGCAATCGAGAGATTTGCTTCCACTTCTTCAAGCCCACAGTAGCAACTGCTTAAAGCTAAACCTAAAAACTAAAAAAACTGTAGAAATCCTGGTCTTTGACAGCTGGCCACACCCATCCAGGCTTAAGTCCGAGACGTCAGTTCTCTTGCTGCCTGGATGCTGCCTGATCTGCTGTGCTTTTCCAGTGCCGCACTTTTCGACTCTGCATCTATTCCAACTTTTTAAAAAATCTAAGGTCTCATAAGCTGTTTACTCTAGTTGTTTTGGTAGACTGCTCATTCTCTCTGCCTTACAACCTGCCTTCAAACAAAAGGACAAAACCACCTTTTAAAGCCACAGCATCATCACACTATTCCATTGGTCATTGCAAATCGCAGACATACAGCTCTGTGAAGCCGAAGTAATCACAATTGACCTTAAAAGAGGCACCTACAGACTATACAGACTTCACAATGCTAATGTAAGACTTCCTGGGGTGCACAGGGCCATAGGACTGAATTCTTCTCCAGCTGAAATGTAAGAATACTGCAAGACTTTTCCACATGCAGTGATATCTTCCATGAATGATATGGAGCTGGGATGAATTCATTACTCATTCAGCACTTACACTTTCCGATTGCTTTACCACAACTGAAAGCTGCCATGACGAGAATATTGTGTTCCCACTGCATTTGAAAGTCCAGATGCCTTGCAAGGATGATTATTGGGAGGTTACCCAAAGTCGCCATAACCAATGACTCCATTGCATAAGTCCCTGACTAAGGCTGAGTGCAGATACAATTCAGCACTTGCTACAACCAAGGCCATGGTGTAGCAGACTTGCTGAAGATGAGATTCCACTGCTTTACCAGTCTGGTGGACTTTGTGGTGTTCTCCAGACAGAGTGGGGAGAATAATCCTAGCGTGCTGTGTTCTGCTCAACTCGAGCTTGCAAAGAGGGGTTATAAAGGAGTCTGAAGAACTGGGGGCAGCTGGACTGACTTTCATGGAGGAGGACGAGGACAATGAACAGCAGGAATAATACCCTGAGCATCATAGAGTGCAGTAGGACTGGCAGGACTCAGGTGACACTCAGTTTGGGTAGATGACAACTAATAGATGAGAGGTCATTAATTGACGATAAACTTTTGGTTCTTGATATGTTTGTTTGTGTTCTGAGAAGCAAATGCAGCTTCAGCCTGTTTGATATCTGATCACTTTGAGTGTTTATAAAGAGAAATGAATTTGTTGAGATTACTGAATTCTTCCATGGATATGATGATCCCACATTGAATAATAAGATGCTGAACTACTGTGGACTTTGAGGGAAGAGTGGCAGTAATTTATAGTGGGATGCAACATTTGGCTGTTGGTAAAGACAGATAAGCTGTAAACCTAGTCTTAAACAGCAATTGGTGTAGGAACATGCAGTTGTATGTGGAAGTAGGTGTCAGCTATGTCATCTCTATGCAGTGAGAAGCTTTGATTGAGGCCACTACATTGATAGTGAGGGGTAGCTCCAGATTACAATGGTTGGCCAGATGCATGTTTCAGGTTCCAAGATGGCACCAGTGTCAGGAATGACTGTATATCCTGGACAGCTGGGTGTTGGTGTGAACTTATGGGCTTGGCAGGTCGGATAATTGGCTTGTACCGGTCAAGACGGGTGCAATAGGAGAGTGCTAGGAAATTAGAAGGGCGCGGGAGGATAGTGTGAGATAAATCACTGACAATCCATGAAATTTGAGGAAATTAATCCTTTGATACTTTATCAAAATATGGTAACATTCAGCCCCATATATCTCAGTTTGTATGTGATATTGTTATGATGAAAATAAAGGATGGGTCTTTGATAAAACAATATGACAAAAATACACCTTTATCAACAGCATTTAATCAATATGATTAGTGGTTCCTGTTTATTCAAATTCTGTTCATATAAGGCTTGATACACCATTGAAACAATAATGCTTCAAAGTAATTGTGCACTCTGTTAACATTCTCAGTTTAGTTTCTAGAGTAATATATAAAACCTCCATACAAACATTTTCAAATAATCTGAAACAAGTTCTTTCTCTTATCCATATGGGAATGGTGGCTGTCAGAACAAAATCAATCCATCACTGCAGATGTATGTGTTTTCCCTCTTGCTGGAACCTGTTTTGAATTTGTACTCCCTTTACTATCTTCTCACAAATTACACATAAACCATTTTAAACACTGTAATCCAGGAAGACTTCTCTGTTTTAGTTCATGGTCACCTCAAGGTTAAGATCAAGTTGTGATGTACAGTATTCCCAAAATTGTTACTAATAAATTACAATACATTTCAAAAGTAATTCATTGGCTGCAGGATGAGTGGAGGTCCTGTCTTCATGAAAGAGAAAATATAAATGCCAAGTCTTTATTCATTCTTTCTGAATTAAATCAGTTCTTAAATATCTTCAAATTTAAATGTAATTGCTTTTTCACTTCTACTAGTTTCATAATATTTGTGGTAGGGAATGAAATTCAATGTAATAGATCCAGATTCAGCCCATTGCTCAGAGAACATACATCATTTCTGAGGAGGGGACATGACTGAACTAAGTGCTTAGCAGTGTGACCCTTCCCCAAGATTCAGGATTGTCTGAGGTGGAAATCCCCCATTCAATCCCTCAGAGCTATTTGGAGACTTTCAGGGGGTTACAATAGCTTTGCCATTCTCATGTGATCTCTGAATCACTGCAAAATTGTGGTGTACTCAGAGATCATTAGTGTCAGTTGACTCAGTAATGAGCCTAATTGACAGTCGACGACAAGTAGCAACACGTCCCCCATGGACCCATTCCTGCCTCCAATTTAATCATGGCAAGTTTTCCTGCTACCAGGAATTGAACATGTGGCTTCTCCTGTGATTAAGTGGGCCTGTTCATTGGGGTTTCCACTGAGGCAGGCTGCATTAAATCCAGTCTGGTTAATTCATTTAAATTAAGTGGATCATGAAGCACACAGCAACAAATGACAGTTATTTAGAGAGTGCTAATCCTGAACCATTTGCGATTGTATCTTGAGGTTGCATGTTTGATTCTATTTCCATTAATATGTTCTGAAGGACACTTCATGCAGCATTCACTATCTTTTGGTTAATTTTCTATCCTTCTCAGAAAACAGTCACTTATCCAGTTACTTTGTCTAACCTGGCAGTCTTTAAGAATCTTTGGATCAGCTTAATTTCTCAAATGAGAGTCTAGACTGTAATATTAGCAAGTTAAGCAACAGTGCGAGGAATCAAAGCAAAGAAATGGGAAAAAAAGAGCAAGTTCTTCTCTATAAATGCTGCGAGACCTACTGAGTTATTTTCCAGGACTGTTTATATTTCAGATTTCCATGGTAAACTTTGATTGCTTGTGGCAGCATTGTTTCAATCTGGATCCTTCACAGTGAGGAATGAGCGTTTGAGGACACCTGTCCCACTCCCCTTATGAATAGCTGATCTCAGTAATGGTACCATAGACAATTGCTGTGAAAACCCAAGTCATTCACTAAATAATGCTCTTAAGTGAAGCAAATCTACCATCCTTACCTGACCTAGTCTACAGGTGACTCCAGGCTCACAGGTAAAAGTAAAGCTTTTGACTCTGGGAATGAGAGAGAATGTGAGAGAGAGAGAGGGAGAGAATGTTTGAGAGAGAGAGAGAGAGAGAGAATGTGTGTGTGTGAGAGAGAGAGAGAGAGAGATGCCTGGTGATGATTTAACATGAGTGTCACTGTTTCTCAGTTGAAGGGTGAGGTTTAGAAGGTGGCAGTTCTGTTGAAACCTTAATTAATACTGAAACTGAACCATCCTGTTGGCATCACTCTGCATGGCAAACCAGATGTCCAGCCACCTGAGCTCATTGACCTTCACTGTAATGTGGGTGATTTTCAATATTCCTCTGAAATGGCCTAGAATAATTCAGTACATCGGTGATTAAAGATGAGCAAAAAATGTTGGCCTTGCCAGCAATGCCCACGTCCCATCAAAGAATAAAAAAAAACACAGGTGCTTAGAGAGAGACTCAAATTCTGCTCTTTAACTCTTTGTTCCTCCACCTGGCCCAGAGAGGATTCCTTTGGGGCCCAAACAAAAGATGGCTCCTTTCTGATTGATGATGACTACCTGCAAGTCCTCTCTCGGGCTAAATGATTCACCTAAGTCTTTTTGCCTGTTGATGAGATACAGAGATCTCCTAACCTGGATAGAGGTTGCCAAGCAGCCATGAAGGTGTCCACAGAACTTGGGTTAAAGTGCCAGAAGAGGCTGAATGGGCAAGAGTGGGAGCTGCTTGGGCAATTATCAGGAGCACTGAAAATGTGTGAATGCTGATGAAGGGCATGCTTGTCACACATTTGGAAGCATCATTTTAGTACAGCTGATTCATTACGATGTACAGTTTTATTTGCAAAATATCCAAGGATCAGATGTGGCCAAACCAGCTTAACAATTTTCACCTGTCCAGAGGAGGAAATGCTGGATCTGGCAGTGAATCAGCAGAGTCACACAATTGGGTCAGCTGTGGTTGGAGAATGGCCCTGGAATGGCTGAGATTCCAGGTGCATGGGTCTCTCCTGCGAAACTATAGTAAGTGCATAGGTCAGTGTTTTGAAACCGAGGAAGGCAGCAGAGAGGTAATTTTGATGGGTTTGGAGTTTGAAAGCATGCAGGATTTGAAGAGGAATGTGTACCTCAATGTCAAAGGGGCGTAAGGTTCAAACTCTGGTTATAATCTCCTGATGTCATGAGTGTGTTTTTTGCCCCCAAAGAAGCCACCTCAAATGATGCTGGCATCAGCCTGCTGCAGCCATGTACCCTGAGGGATCAAACATTAACCTGTGAGGAGGAAGAAGTTCAGAGCGTGCAGCATCACATGCTTGTTCCACATGTAGCACCAAGGACACACATACATCTTGATGCTTGCATGTGAGTTGGCTTTAAGACATCCACATGCTGGTAAGCGCATTACAAGACTACTGATCAGAGACTGTGATAAAGCAAGCCTCTAGCAATAGGAGGAGTGCTGAAGGCAATGTAAATGCTGAGCCCCAGGCTGTTGCTGAGCCTCTGGAGTTGCCAGTGATGGAGATGCTGCACACGCAGCTTTTGAGGGTTATGAAAATTGCTCACTTATTACAGCATTGCTTTTTCCACTTGATGTTCCAGCTTCCTTCGTATGTGATGCTTTTGATTTGCATTAATTGTATGCTTTTAAAGAAGTTTGTGTTTATGTGGGCCTCCCTGCCTAACCTTATTTGATATCTCAATATTGCCACCTGAAAGATGGCTATTGTGTTCCTAGTAGATACCAAGAAAAGCTGAGTATGGCAAAGATATTCTAGTTGAGCAGAAAATACTATTGCTCTTGGAATCTTTGCGATATCTCGAGTCTTTCATGCCTCCAGCACACTGACTGCACAGCTGACTGACTTGGCTCACTTTCCAACTCCTCATCCTCATCCTCAGTGGATATGACAGTCTCCATCAGATTCTCCTCTGCTCGGGGCTCCTTTCTCTGGTGGACCAGGTTATGCAAGGCACAGCATATAATGTGAGTGAGACTCAAGCAGTAAAATATTGCAGAGCTCCACCTGGTTGGTGAATCTTTTCTGTTTAGAAATGCACCTGGTCTAGGTTGTGGTATTTTTGTCAACAGTGTGTAATGAATCAGCCCTCTCACCTTCAGAATTCCTGTCATTGCTGCAAAACCTCTGATTCTTTCTATTTGAGTGGCACTGTCACCAGTAAATCACATTAACTGGATTTACCTAAAATAGCATCTCTAAAACCCACATACAGTGTTGGACATGAAGCAGAAAATTTCTCTCTGGTTCCCTCATGATGTCTGGGATGGTCCAGAGGCAAAAGAAAGCAGGACCAGCTACTGTTAATGCCACTAGCATCAGGTGACCAGCAACAATAGATGGCAATCTCCTTTGAGAGCATTTCACACCGGGATGTAACTGTCATGCTGGCGACAGAGTCTTCCAAGGCATGTTCGTTCAGGAATCTGGAGGTATGTTATCCTGACCCTTTAGACATGGTTGACTGAGCAGTGGCTTTATGTACCTCTGTCTGTCAGTGGGAGGATGAGACAAATGTTTGGAGGGAGACAGGCCAAGTAATAGGATATGTTGAAAAGGTGAGTATAAAGACTCAAAGTGAGACTGCCTTTGCATCGAAGCATTGTTCACCTTGCTGGGTTACTTGTCCCAGGTAAGCTTCCTCCTTCCTCTCCATTTTTCATCTTTGGTGGAGGAGGCTGCTACTAAATGAACAATTCCTATGAAGGACAGGAATCTAAACTCCCAATGTTGGGAGTGCACAACTTGATTGAGGTTTTTAGATTAGATTAGATTCCCCACAGTGTGGAAACAGGCCATTTGGCCCTACCAACCCTCCGAAGATTTCCCTCTGAATGATGTACCTAACGCTCTGGGCAATTTAGCATGGTCAATTCACCTGACCTGCACATCTTTAGACTGTGGGAGGAAACTGGAGCACCCGGAGGAAAACCACGCAGACACAGGGAGCATGTGCAAACTCCACACAGATAGTCACTCGAGGCTGGAATCGAACCTGGGACCCTGGTGCTGTGAGGCAGCAGTGCTAACCACTGAGCTATTGTGCCACCCTGTTTGTTTTTGTATTTCCTGGGAAAGGGTAGTGACCAATTTCAAGCTTAAACTATGATAAATCAAACTTAAAACATTGTCAGCATTTCCATCTTCAGCATCAGAATCTTCCACTGAGTCTTTATGCACCCATTTGCAAGTTATCCTGTTACCTGCTGTGTCTCCCTCCAAATCACTTCCATTTCAGTCCACATAAAAATTGTGAAGGTAATATAAAATTCAGGTTTATTCCTTTGTTAACCAAATCATTAATTAGTTTATTTTATAAAATGGAGGGTAAGCTTCTGATTATGACACCTGCCTGCTTTCCATTGTGTTGGAGACCACAATGTTGACTTGGTGAGGGAGGGCAGTGATCACAATTTCTAAACATAAGCTACCTCTGCATATATCCAGCAGGAAGTAATGGATAGCTATAAAAAGACCTACTGATTACTCCCTTCCCATGCTGAGGGATACTAAGTTAGTGTTTCCATCTTTGCCCTATTGAGAATATTTAACTCTCTGGTTTGAAGGACATAGGGTTATAACTACTGGAATATTGATCCATGTGATTCAATTATAAGTACTTTGGTTGGCAATACTCCTTGGACAGATTTCCCAGCTCTTGATAGCAAAGTTTAGAAAAATCAACAAACTGACTGGGATTCAGAATTTGATTGTTTGAGAGAGAAGTTATTTTTAGAAGATCTCCTAATTAAGAAATGAGTCAGAGGTTTGATCTTTGATGATCACATTAAAAGGAGGGAACTAGGTGAATTTAGACCTGATTGCTGGTATCAAGACCTAAAGGAACAAGGGAGAAAATGAGGACTGCAGATGCTGGAGAATCAGAGTCAAAAAGTGTGGTGCTGGAAAAGCACAGGTCAGGCAGCATCCGAGCAGCAGGAGAGTCGATGTTCTTCATCATTCCTGAAGAAGGTGATGCATATATTAAGTAATGGTTTGCTGGGTGAGAATTGGTTGTATTAATATGGGTAGCTGGTAATCAGTCAGATGTGAGTTTAATGCAATGTGGCTAAGCCAAATAAAGCTCTCACTAGAAGTGTGGACTTGAAATCTGTTGAAATACAATTGCTGACTAATGGCAGCAGAGGATGGTTGAATTAATTTGCTGAAAACAAGCCCTTGTGAACAACAGAAGAATGAATTTATAGTGTGGACCTGAGTTACTGCTTTACCAAAGACGAAACAAGGTATAGCCTTAGCATTTTCATGACCATACAAAGGCACATTAAGAAAGAACGTTTTCAAATTTAGAGCTCAATGAATTGAACACAGATGAAGATTTGGACAGACTGTTAATTCTACAGATAAAATTTATCAAAAAGATGCTTTTTTTGACTGCTTATGAAGTGTAGTCGGACCTTGGTAAATTTAGAAGACCATTGAAGAGTATATAATGGAATTCAGTAGACTGTATGCAAACCTGCACAAATTTCATTTGGAATCTTCCCAGTCTTTGCTGGCATTTAAGTTTTTGGACTGTGCCATAGTATCGAGTATGGATAGACATTTAGTTTTCACAGAACTTAAATCTGAGGATAAACATACACTGTTAGAACATAGGAAAATTCCTGGGAAAGCATTCCTTTCCAGTGGCATGTGTGGTCCAAAAGAGGCAATTGGCATAGGACAGAAGATGGAGGACACATGAAAGGAAAATTATAACAAATAGAAACAAGGTCAGAAATGTATTATAATCTCTGCTAATGTTCTTACTCTAAATCAAGTCCCAGACTGAAATTTGGCTTAACAGATCTTATCTTGCTTTTAAAAAAAATCTACTATGGTTGTCTTTCACTGAAACACAAGATGCTGCAGATGAAGTTTCAACAGAAGAGTAGAAGCTTATTATGCAAGAGGAAAGTAAAATAGAATAAAACAAACTATTTGCATATAACAGAAATGGAAATATTTTGAAAGACATTGAAAAATACAGTGCCATTAATGTAAACACTATCACTTTACAGTACTCAAACACCAGAAAATTCCACTGCAATATTACATTTATCGGTTTAACTTAACTGTTTCTGTCAATTCCTGTTCTTAACAGTTCCATTGTCTCTTCTTTGATTGGTTCAGCACCATTCATCATTCCTCAGACACTGAAGCAGGTGCACTTAACCAGTCCATATTCAAATGCAATAAGATCTGGACAATATCCAGGCTTGGGCTGACAAGTACTATTCACACCACACAAATGTCAAGCAATGATCATCTACAATAAGAGACAACCTAGCCAATATCCTTTGACATTCAATGGTATCATCATCACAATTCCACACTGTCAACCACTGCCAATGGGTTATCATTGACCAGAAACTCAACTGGACTCACCATATAAACCAGTGGCTACAAGAGCAGGTCAGAGCCTAGGAATACAGCGATGAGTAACTTACCTCTTGAGTCCTCAGAGCCTGCCCATCATCTACAAAGCACAAGTCAGGAGTGTGATGGAAAACTCCCCACTTGCCTGGATGAGTGCACTTCCATCAAATTCAAGAAGCTTGACACCAGCCAGGATAAAGTTGCCCATTTGATTGACTGCACAACCATAAGCACCTACCTCCTCTACCAATAATGCTCAGGAGCAGCGATGTGTTCTGTCTACAAAGATGCACTGCAGAAATTCACCAAACACCTTTAGTCAGAAGTTACTAAACCCACGACATCTTCCAAGGACAAGAGCAGCAAATACATGGGGACACCATCTTTTGCAAGTTCCACTTTGGTTACTCACCATCTTGACATGGGAATATAACACTGTTCTTTCACTGTTGCTGCAAAATCCTGGAATCTCCTCCCTAAGGGCATTGTGGGTCAACCTGTAGGATATAGACTACAGTGGTTGAAGAAGGCAGCTCAGCACCATCTTCTCAAGGACAACAAAGAACTGGCAATAAATGGGCAGCACGGTGGCACAGTGGTTAGCACTGCTGCCTCACAGCGCCAGAGACCCAGGTACAATTCCCACCTCAGGCGACTGACTGTGTGGAGTTTGCACGTTCTCCCCGTGTCTGCGGAGATAATTTTGAGAAACAGGGAGAATTTTGAATTTACAGGAAGAGCATGAATCCCACAAATGCTCAGGGTGTAATGCTCCGGTTTCCTCCCACAGTCCAAAGATGTGCAGGTCAGGTGAATTGGCCATGCTAAATTGCCCGTAGTGTTAGGTAAGGGGTAAATGCAAGGGTATGGGTGGGTTGCGCTTTGGCGGGGCAGTGTGGACTTGTTGGGCCGAAAGGCCTGTTTCCACACTGTAAGTAATCTAATCTAATCTAATCTAATCTAAAAAAAATGCTGTTGAGCGAGCAATGCCCACATCCCACAAATAAATAAATTACAAGATGTCACAACTTTCTCAGCTTCAAAAAACTTTTTCCAGCTTCTAAACTTAAACTTTTGGATTGGAACTTGCACACTAACATTATTACACTGAGGTAACTTATTTTCCAATAGCTCTAAACCCACTCTCTTCTCCATGAGAACTGTTTCATACATCCAAATTCAACTAGGACTTCTGCAAACTGAAAGCAAACATTCCAAGCTATGAATATTTCCTCTGAACAAAGTGAAATTACCTGACCTTTTGAAACTGAAGGTAAGCTTTAGCCACTCTGTCTGCTTGTAAAGCTCCCCCAATAAAAATAAATTCCTATTATCACCCCAGTCTCTCTCTTCCTTATATACACAGACCAAAGCCCACACACCACTAGTTCAAAAGTAAAGCTTAAAATAAGTGACTTCTATGTATACCACACATTTTATATCACAACTGTGATAGATAATTTTGAGAAACAGGGAGAATTTGGAATTTACAGGAAGAGCATGAATCCCACAAATGCTCAGGGTGTAATCAAGCAACACTTCAGGTGTGATTCCAAGTACTCCTATACCATGAACAGTCCTAATAGCCCTAAATTAAAAAAAAACTAAACATGAAACAGAAGGTTCGAAGGGAGAAGATAGAGACATAGATCAAAGAAAGGGCATTGTGTTGGTCACAAGAAGGTTTAGCTCAGTAATGAATGTCCTGGTAGCAGAGTTTTTCAATTGTGCAGTAATCAGCAGTGGATGGAGATCTACAGTGTGCAGAAGTGACTGGCTAGAACGCTTCCTAGACTCTGATCAATAAGAATTAAGACAAATTTAAACATTTGAGAGTTCTGTAAGTTTCGGATTTAGAGATAACTTGTTAAAATCTTTAAATAGGATGGTTATTCCTTGTCAAGTAGAATTATTGTTGTTGTATTTGTTCACGGGATGTGGGCATAGCTGGCTGAGCCAGCATTTATTGCCCATCCCTAATTGCCTAGAGGACAGTTTAAAGTTAACCACCTTGTTGTGGGTTATTAGCACGGATATAGTGCATAATGAAATACCGTTGTTATCATGTAGGCATCAACGAAGGAAGAACAGATGATACTAGACTTGAAAAATGAAAAAGCTGGTGTATTTGAAAAATTTGTGAACTTGCAATTTACACACTTCTATTTCTTTAATAGAAGATACCATTCGACAAAATAAATTAAAACAGTGTTACTGACATCAGGGGATGGAATTTGAAAGGCAAAAGATAATTGTATTAAATTTACAGAGGCAATTTGCCATCCATCCTCTAAAAGTTTTTAAAAATTAATGTAGTATGATAGGTTCACAGAAAAGTAATAGATGTCAGATTTGTAAGAAATATCAAAGGACACCATCACAGTCTATAGTAAAGAGATAGCAAGAGATTTCAACCAGGTGGTGACTAAGAATTTAAAGATATGGGTTAATTTTGCATTTTGTAGATTTAGGAACCAGATTTTGTCAAGTCAACAATAATGCATTGTAAAGATAAAATAATTATGGGTAAGGAAATAAAAAGGTATCCACATTTTGTCCACTGACAAAATTTCTTGACCAATAATGCTTACGAATGATGTGTGTGGAGATGTGTAAATAAGAACATCATAGTTATGCATTAAGCAGCAGAAAACCCTTTCATCAAGGGGGAATGTAAAATGAATCATATAGTAATAGATTAAAATTATTATATGCACCAGTGTGGACTATACGCACTAAGAATCTGTTATAGATGGTTGGAGAATATAGCTGTATTAGTTAGTTTTTGTTAGGAACCCTGAAGTTCCATTAGTACGAAGTGATCAACCCCCCAGTTTGAGAAGGGACTATAATTAACTCTACTTTCTCAGAGCATTTGAAAGTACTGCATACAGGAGAAAAGGCTTTTATTCAAGTCAAAATCACAAAATATTCAGCAAACCTTAAGATATAAGGTAAGGCCTTTGGAAATCAGTTTCAACATGTGAGATATCGTTTATTATAAGAGGGGCTTAAAGAATGGAAAGGCCTACGAAGGGTTATTGGTAAAGATGGGAAATAGTAATTGTACAGCATGGGAACCAGAATGTTAGGGTATGGTCAAGGTTGCTTGGTATGGATTACAAATTATCAGAATCTGAAAGAGTAATAGAAAATAACGAGGAACGAGGTACCACGCATACCCAGATAGTGTACAACTATAAGGACCAAACTGCTACAATTGCCATTTTGTCTGAAGATGGACAGATCAGTTCTGATGATCAATATGTGCCTATCACTACCAGAAGTGTGTATGAAAGCCAAATATTTGCCAGAAGGAATTAATCAGTAGAGAAATGTGACCATTATAAATAACGATGTGCCAGTGTTGCACTGTGGTGGGGTGAACAAAGTTAAGAATCACACAACACCACATTATTGTCCAACAGGTTAGATTATAATCTGGTGTTATGTGATTTTTAACATTACAAATAAAGCAGTAAGGTCACAGGAAAATATAAAAGCTGGATGAAGTTAAGAAATGTGGGGCAGGAGGTTAGGTCCATTGGTTGAGAAAAATGAATATATTTAAAAAAATACAATAATGGAAGGCAAGAAAAAGAGTGTGCATTGAAACTATGGGTTTGGGAGCGAGTATGCCCCTTAAAAGAGATCATGATCTGTTTAAAGTTATCCTGTTAATAGAAGGGGGAGGTGAAACAGTAGTAGTCAAACAGGAGACTGATAGCAAGATAAATGTGTGTAGTTTACCAAATACAGTATAAACCAGGAAAACTACTAGGAGCAGAACGTCACGTGATAGGGTAGTCTTAGTGGCCATGAACAAACTGGAAGACAAGTTAATAAATAATGTCAAACTATGAGAACTACAAAGGTGGAGAGAAGTAGGAGTGTACACAGAGATTCCAGATAGGGGACAACCAACGCATATTGTCAATATGCATGGAAACATTGTCTCCTTCTGGGACTTACTAAAGCAAGGCAAATGGCATAAGGTTTTGAATCAAAACTGGGGGACGAAACAATAAGAGTAGATTCAACAACAATTGGAAAAGCAATTCTGAAAATTTTCTAGGCTTTGTTAGCAACAAATAGTTGGGAGTGTTAATCAAATGTTGATCAAATGATTAAAATTGCATTTGTGAAGGGAAATCAGTTTCAGAAGGAAATATTTCTTTGTCTTCCAAAATAGGCACTAAATGCAATGGGAATACTTTAGATGTTAAATAAATGCTATGCGGCCTAAGTAATGCCTCTTGAATTTACTTCCTTTCAATAAGGTCTTTCTTATTGAAATTAAGTTGTCTTCAGTTAAAACCAAACCCTGTCACATTTATTTGCATCATGAAGGCAGCTCTCAGTTATCTTTATGATATATGGAGGTGATGGTTTTATGGGTTGGATGCAGTGACTTTGAAAACATTGTCATAAATGGGTTTAAAGCTGAATTCAAAATATGAGGTCAGCTTGTAGGGCTTTTAAGAATATTGGATTAGAAATCAGGCAGAATGGATCAAGTGTCACGTTTATCAGCAAACTTATTTGGAAAATGTTAGCCCTACTGATAGTAGTTAAAGTCACAAAACGATGCAATGGCTTCCATGGGTAAAATGGATAAAGTCACAGTGTTAAGGGGCAGAAGGAGGATATTTGGCCCATTGTGCTGCCCTAGTTTTATTACCTCGTGCCAATCTCCTGTCTATTCCCCATGTCCCTGCGCATCATTTCTTAAAAGGAGGTCATTTAGCTCAGTTGGTTGGATACCTGGTTTGCAATGCAGAGTTTAATTCCTGCTTAATTAGAGTGAAGCCTGATGCATGGTGACCCTCAGGTTAAACCACCATCAATTGTCTCTCTCGAATGAGAGAGCAGCCCAGTGGTGACTTCACCCTTTTTGTACTATTTCTATCCAACTAATCATCCAATGCCCTCAAGTGTCTCAACTGAACCTGCATTCACAACATTTCCAGACAATGCATTCCATACTCTAACTACTCGCTCATTGCAAAACATTTTTCTCACAACACCGTGCTTCGTTTGCACTTGAAATCTATGCTCTCTCATTCCCTTTTCTTTTACACTATTCAGCCTACTCATGATTTTGAAAACCTTTATCAAATCTTTTCACAGCCTTCTTCTCTCCAAGAAGAACAGTTATCCTCATAATAGGAGTTTGTCATTCCTGGAACTATTTTTGCAAATTACCTTTGCACCCACTCCAATGCATTCACATCTCTCATATAATGTGCCCACAACTGTGCATGTTTCTCTGATTGAGGTCTAGCAAGTGCTATGTGCAAGTTCAACAAGGTGAAATGTGATGAAGATGTTAGGAGATTACAGGGTGACCTGGACAAGTTAGGTGAGTGGGCAGATGCACGGCAGATGCAGTTTAATGTGGATAAATGTATGGTTATCCACTTTGGTGGCAAGAACAGGAAGGCAGATTACTACCTCAATGGAATCAATTTAGGTAAAGGGGCAGTACAGAGAGATCTGGGTGTTCTTGTACACCAGTCAATGAAGGCAAGCATGCAGGTACAGCGGGTAGTGAAGAAGGCTAATAGCATGCTGGCATTCATAACAAGAGGAAATGAGTATAGAAGCTTTCTGCTGATGGGTGAGTGCCGAACCAGAGGACACAGCTTACAAATATGGGGTAGACCATTTAGGACAGAGATGGGGAGAAACTTCTTCACCCAGAGAGTGTTGGCTGTGTGGAATGCTCTGCCCCAGAGGGCAGTGGGGGCCCAGTCTCTGGATTCATTTAAGAAAGAGTTGGATAGAGCTCTCAAAGATAGTGGAATCAAGGGTTATGGAGATAAGGCAGGAAGAGGATACTGATTAGGAATGATCAGCCATGATCATATTGAATGGCGGTGCAGGCTCAAAGGGCTGAATGGCCTACTCCTGCACCTATTGTCTATTGTCTATCACTGTCCTGGCTCTTGTACTCTATGGCCTATTAATAATGCCAAAAATATTATCCTTTATTAACCATTGTCTCCATCTGTCCTGCCTCCTTCAATGATCTGTACCCACATACAACGAGGTCTCTTTGTTCTTGTACCTCTTTAGAATTTAATCCCCGATTTCATAATGTTGTTCTGACCAAAGTGCATCACCTCACACTTCTCTGCATTAAACTAATTTGTCACCTATCCACCAACTCCACTAACGTTAGTCATCTTTTTCAAATTCAATACTGTCATCCTCACAGTTTACAGTTCTTCCAAGTTTGAAATTGTCCCCTGTATACCAAGATGCAGATCATTAATAGATATGAGAAAAAGCCAAGAATCACAATACTGATTCCTGGGGAATTCCACACTACAAATCATTATCCAGCTAAAAAACATTAATTTACCACCATTCTCCGTTTCCTATCACCCAGCCAATTATGGATCCATGTTGCTACTGTCCCTTTTATACCATGACCTATAACTTCCCTCACCAGTTGTGTGAACTGCAAAGTCCAATAAGACAGCTGAATTGGCTCAGCATCCAAACACGGGCATATATTTGTTTTAAGTATTAGAATTGAGTAGAACTATGAAAACTCCCAAGTTATCTGTGCAAACAAAACTTAGAAAGAGCTAAAAATTAAGCATTGTGTTTTGGAATTTTGAACACTGGAAAATGCAGGAACATGAAACTTGTTGTTGATGGGAATATTTCTTACATACATCTCTAAGATGAGCGGAGGGTTTATAATATTTAGATCAGAAGACTATTAAAAAGCACTTTAGCAGCAGAAACTCCTACTTTTGGTGAAGTGGCTGATTTGATTCTTTTCATAGCAAAATTACTGGAAGAAATTTTGGGATTCAGCAGCAAGACCCATTGAGTGCCATATTGATAATATGTAACTATACGATAATGTACACACAATGAAATGAGTGAAAAAAAAGACTCAGAATCAATATTGCAGTTTTATAACAGATGCTGAACAATGGAGAAATCTCTAAACTGAAATGATGGATAGCAGCAGCCAGCTGTCTGATTTTTCTACAAAGAAAGACACGAGCTCTAACAAACTGTTGGACATACTGGAAAAAGGACGGTTGGAGCTTTGTGCAAAGGGAATAAGGAATATGTTGTAATTTTGTATATTTTAATTTGTTTGTTTTTAATTAAGTATATATTGATTTATTTAAAATGATAAAAAGGAATCTGTTATCATTTACTAAGTTCTGAAGGGATGCCCGAGATCTAATACAATGAGGGAACAGGTGAAGAATAATTTAATTAAAGGTTAAATGGGTGTGAATTGGTTGTATAACTATAGCCCATAATTGGGTTTGCCTATAATAGGCTTTGTACGTAAATATTGAATTGGTTACACAGATGTTTTTGCAGGTGTGGACAGTCATTAAAAAGACAAAAGAAAAAGTAACAGTGATTTTGTGTGGTGGGAAGGTCACTCAGTTGTGTGTGATAACAGTTGTGTAAAAAGAGGAAAAAAAATCAGTTAGATGTAGGTTTTATGGAGTGTTAGCTAAATGGAGCTCTCAACATAAGTGTGGACTTGGATTCTTTAAATAGTTATCTTCGAGAGTATAACACTGTTACGGTAAGGCCCAATTTGTGAGTGTTACAAATAAGGCTGTCACTTCATTTTTCTTTATTTAAGGAGAATTTACTGAAGAGACCAACTTATTGCTTGAATCATGTTTAATGTTTTGTAAATACTTCCCCATTCTTGTGCCATGAGCTATTCCCTAGCAAACACCATGACTAATGAGTCCATTCTAGGTTCCAACCTATTTTGCTCAGTAAGTAGTTTATTTGCAGTTTAGTAAAACAATTTTAAATCAAACTATCCATCAGTTTACATCTCTTTTTCTGTGGTATGTCAGATTTCAATTTGGCATCTCTTACTCATTCAATCATAATGAAGAATTTACTGCTTTGTTGTCATGTGTTCCATCTCACTGCTCTTGGGCCAAATATAGGAGTATTGTAAATTACTATATATTATGTCAAGTCATCAATTTTATTTAGCTGAAATAATTCAATAGATCATATAAATTTCAGTCTCTTTCACAGTTTGTATTTGTATGATCTTTAACCAAACAAAGGACTATGAAGATTATTGAGGCCAAAAAAACAAAAGAGTGAAAACTGACATTAATCTTTATATGTTTATCATGACTGCCACTTCACAACTTGCTTTGCTTTGATTTATGGAAAATTTACTGGTGAAAGCATCTTATTGTTTAAATTATGTTTCATGTTTGGTAAATTCTCTCCTATTCTGAAAAATGTGTTGCTAGAAAAGCGCAGCAGGTCAGGCAGCAAAGGAGCAGGAGAATCGACGTTTCAGGCATAAGCCCTTCTTCAGGAATGAAGGGCTTCCTGAAGAAGGGCTTATGCCCAAAACGTCGATTCTCCTGTTCCGTTGATGCTGCCTGACCTGCTGCGCTTTTCCAGCAACACATTTTTCAGCTCTGATCTCCAGCATCTGCAGTCCTCACTTTCTCCTGTCCCCTATTCTGGTATCATAATCCATAACTTAGTAAACAGGATGGCGAATGAACGGCTGCCAGGTTCTTGTTCATGTTGTTGTCATGATTATATTGATAATATATATTTCCATAGCATTGGCTTTCCAATGTACATCGATGACCACCACTTTCTGACCATTGATAAACTACCAGGCTGTTTATCTTACATTTAGTACTGAAGGAGTTGAAATTTTGTCAAATTAAATGTTGGGAAGAATTAAGCCATTATTTTCTCCACTACTACCCCAACTCTCCCCCACAAAAAAAGAAAACATAACTCATTTGCCTGTCTACCAACTCCACGCCTCTGCCAGCAACAGTCTGACACGATACTAGTCTGTCAAAAAGTTAATATCATATTTGACCTTGAAGTGTGCTTACACTGAGACTGCCTCTTTGAAATTGCCCAACTTTGTTTCTATCTCAGCACTTACAATGCTGATGCCACATTTATTTCTTTGTGACTTTTAGGTTTGACTACTTCAATATCTCCCACATTATACTAATTATAAATGGTCTGAAACTTAATTTGCACCAACACCTGTCTACATATGACGCCTGTTTTGTGAGTCACTGCTGTTTACACCACACTTTGCAGAACTGTAGAAGACTATCTTACCTGTATAAATTCTTTATATTCGTAACAAGAGAAGTTAGTGCAATATATTTTGGAGAAACCACAAGATTACTTGCAAAACATTTCTATTCACTTTCAGAATTGCTTTACAATCTAATTGTCATGTAGCAATTTTCCAAATCTTATTAATATAATACATGTTCTCAGCTTGAAAATAAATTGTCAACCTCTTTGGCCATTTTAAAAATATATACAAAGCTTTAAATAATTACGAACTCACCGTTGTGTGACTTTGGTAATTCAATTACTAGTTCACTGAATTGGGCAATAGTTTGGCAATATGTGGGTTGACATGGGTAAATACCAAACCATCAAATAATCCCAAGGTGGTTTCGCTTTCAGTCTCCATCTAAAGGCCGGTCCAACCCACAGTATCACAACCTCTCTCACAAGAAGGGAATGAAAACAAATCAAAAATCCACACCAGCCAGAACAGGGTTGAAATTCTGTACTGCTGGTAGCAATCTGATCCACATAGCCATCAGCTAACTGATTCAAGGAGTCCAAGTTGCTGCTGTAATGTACCATTTTACATGTATGATGCAGCCATTTCAAATTAATCAGCTTCCCAATGGGAGGGTTATGTTAAATTACCGCAACTGTATTAACCTTTTATAATTACAGCCATGGTGTAACATTTAGTAAAATCAGGAGACTTGGGGGCAGGGTAATGTAATTAAATTTGTTAAATGCAAAAATGACTTTCCAGCACGTGAGTAGTCTATATGAAAGAACTGTAATATTTCTTAAGATTTTAAATACCAAATTAGACAAACATAAGATACAGTTTCTTCATGAAACTTTTAAATACTGAGCAACAAATATGTTTAAAAACTATCCACATTTAGAAAAAGAAAATTTATATTCAGACAGAAGTAATTTTCTTACCTGAGAACATAATTGACCCAGATGACATTTTTTTCAGTGGCATTTTTTGCATTGAATGCAATAGTGGCACTGGACTGGATCCAAATATAGCCTCCATTTTTCTGCAGCCAGCGATAGTACTTAGTTACACATTGGCCTTTATTCAATACTAAACAAAAGAGATCAATTTCTATTAGGAAGAGCAGTAATGCAGAAGGGACAATTATAATTGGCTATATTACACAAAGATTGGCCCACATACTCTTTTATGTCACTGTCTTTCTAATGTATCTCTCATATATTCTAATGTATCTCTCATGTTTAATTTGTAGATTATGATATATACAATAGCAAACTGGATTGAATAATCATCACCTTTTTCTTACTATTTTTATTTGCAGGATAACATTGAACATTACACGTAACATTGAAAAGTCTTAACCACCAATAAAAGCCTAATGATTCTAGTTATCTGATTAAGTGTGGTAGGAATATCATTGATAAATATTTGTTCACTACTATTTGCTCCACAATCTGTGGAAACAAATATTATCACTTGTGCATTGCTACAAATATTAATATGGTAAGTATTACTGCATGCAAGAACTAATTACAATCGCTAATGGCTATTGCCATTTGTTTAAATATATTTAAACAACTGTTAATATGAAACTTTTAGAAGAATGTCACAATCAATTCTGACTCATCCATAACAGGTTTTCAATTACATAATAATTCTATTACAAAATTTGACCACATGGGGGTGCATTTTTCTTTTGAGACGAATCACTCCTGAAGGTCTGTGAAATATACAACTGCCATACTTCTGCTTAAATGAAGAAAGCCTAATTACAGTAATAAATCTGATCACCTTAGCTGTGAAATGGTTTTGTCAACTGATACATATTTCCATTAATCATTTGCAACTATAAATTAGAAAAAGATGGAATATTTCAGAGCAACATACATCATTTACCAGTATGTTCAATCTGTTTGTTTAATTGCAACTAATGAGTGTCAAATGTACAACCACTCTAGAAATTTTCTGCAAGGAAGCTGAAAAATCATTTTCATCTTGGGTAATGATTTTCAAGAAAAAATGGGTTAATCCTCTAGTTTGTTTGTCAATAGATGTATTATCTGCTTAGGAAATACAGAATTTGCATAAATGATATACAAATCTGTAGAAATAATTTAAATTCATATGACAGTGCATCTTGTAAAATGATAAATGTTTTAGAAAATGCACAGTTTCAGCAAGCTGACCTTCGTGCAACCAGGCACGAAGATTACCTTTACTATTCTTGGTTACACTTTCTGACGATTAATCTTTCTGTAACGGAACTGCACTAACGCTGTATTTAGATTAAGAGTTTAGGCAGCGAATGGATCCTTAAGTTTACTCTCATCGCACAAACAGTATTGAATCAAATATATACTACCTTAATCACCTAATTAGCAGAATTTAAACCAAGTGTCAGTGATTGTTGTGAATACTAATCTCTGCTAAAACTTAAAGCACTCCTCTTCACCATATCTTTTATTACAATAAACTGCTTCAGAACGTAGCTGGAAACAAAGCCTTATTGAGTCACTTTTGGAATATTGGGTGTGATTCTGGTCTCCTTCTTAATGGAAGGATGTTGGGAAATTTGAAAGAGTTCAGAAAAGATTTACAAGGATGTTGCCAGGGTTATAGGATTGTAGGAGAGGCTGAACTGGCTGGGGCTGATTTCCCTGGAGCGTTGGAGGCTGTGGGGTGACCTTATAGAGGTTTACAAAATCATGAGGGGCATGGATAGGATAAATACACAAGGTCTTTTCCGTGGGGTGGGAGCGTCTAGAACTTGAGGGCAGAGGTTTAGGCTAAGATGAGAAAGATATAAAAGAGATCTAAGGGGCAACTTTTTCATGCAGATGGTACGCGTATGGAATGAGCTGCCAGAGGAAGTAGTGGAGGCTGGTAAATTACAGCATTTAAAAGGCATCTGGTTGGTTATCTGAATAGTAAGACTTTAGAGGGATATGGGCCAAGTGCTGGAAAATGGGACAAGATTAATTTAGGATATCTGGTTGGCATGGAAAAGTTGGACCGAGAGGTCTGTTTCCGTGCTGTATATCTCTGACTCTATGTCACATGATTGGTAAAGTGGTGAACAGAAATCAGAAAACTGACCTTTGGCTGCATTTAATTCAACAGCAAAGTGGCGAGTGTGAATACTGAACCAGGTTTTCATTAGCTGGATATTCCATTTACATATAGCTTTCATTTTGCTTTAGCAGTAGCACTGATTTTTTATCACAGAAAATTTTTAAGTTCAAATTTTGACTCTGACTGGCATTCAGCTTTGCTTTTCATATTCGATGGATTCTAAGAGAATCTGCTGTATCAGCCATGGTACCTCACAGGTGTAGTCAATTTTGGGGGATTGTTGGAAGGAAAAAAAATGACTGGGAACAATCTTGATTCTATTAGAAAATAGTTTTGCTTATTGTCATGTTAAGGATTTAACCAGCACTAGAAGAGATGTGCAGGAAGATACAATTGCAGAGTACCAAAAATTACATGTGGATGAGCACAAATTTACATGAGCAAGTATGTCTAGATTCACACAAGGATGAATTGACAGTAGATATTCTGTGCTTTTAACTTGCTTATCAAAGCAACTTGTTGGATGAAGTTTTGATTGCTGATGCAATCTTCCATTTTCTGGATTGATCAATTAAGCAACCACTGAAATGTCTCCAAAATGATTTTTCCGTTTTTGTAATTCTCAAGTTGAACAAAGGCACTATTGTACTCAGTTGGCTGTCTGCCTAGCACAGTGATAAGGTGATGAAAGCTTTGAAACTGAAGAATACAAAGGACATATAGGAGGGTGGGAACAGGCGACAATCTTTTGGGTGGAGGTAATCCTGACAAAGCCAATACAGGCTTAAGTGAAACATTATCCAAGTCGCACAAGTGCTGTACAGTTACCTTGATCAGTGTTCTGATGAGGTTTCATTCATCGTCTTCTTTACCTCACTGTTTGACATTGACCTTCATAAACTTAGTAATATGAAAACAAAGAATTGTAGATGTTGTAAATCTGAAATACAAACACAAAGTTCTGGAGAAACTCAGGTCTGTCAGCATCTGTAGAGAGAAAAAACATTAATGTTTCGAGTTCCAGCGACCATTCGTGAGAACTTCTGACAAAGGGTCACTGGATTTGAAAGATTAACTCTATTTTTCTCTACAGATGTTGCCAAATTTGCTGAATTTCTCCACAACTTTCTGTTTTCCCTTACAAACTCAGTGCTTGATCCAGTCATGTTGTTTGTTATTTATTTAAGTTATTTGGATGAGAGTTTAGCAGGAATGTTCAGTAAGTTTGCAGATTACTAAACATTGGTGGTATAGCAGACAGGAATGAAGGTTATCTAAAATTACAAATGGATCTTGATCAATGGGCCAATTGGCTGAGGTGTAGCTGATGGAGTTTAATTTGGATAAATGCAGGATATTACATTTTGGTAAAGCAACAGGGACAGGACTTACACAGTTAATGCTACGGCCCTGGGCCATGTTGTCAAACAGAGAGACCTAAGGGTTCATGTACATAGTGTATAAGGTGTTTAGCATGTTTGCATTCATTGCTCACACCATTGAGTATAGGAGACAGGGTGCCATGCTGAAGTGGTATAGGATATCAATGAAGCCACCACGGTTTTGAAGACAGTTCTGCTTGCCCTGCTATAGAAAGGATATTAGTAAATTGGAGACAGTTCAGAAAAGTTTTACCAGGATGCTGTTGGACTAGAGGGTTTGAGGTATGAGGAGAGGCTGGACAGCCCTCTTTTTTTCCACTGTAGAGTAGGAGGTTGAGAGTGACAATATGGAGGTTTATAAAATCTTGAGGGCATAGATGAGGTAAATAGTCAGGGTCTTTTCTCTCTGGTGGGGGAGGTCAAAACTAGGGGAATATTTTTAAGGTGAGAGAAGAAAGATTTAAAACAGACTAAGGGGCAACATTTTTCACACAGAAGGTGGTTTGTATCTGGAATAAGCTGCCAGAGGAAGATGTAGATGCAGGTACAGTTACAATGTTTAAAAAGCACTTTGACAGGTACATGAACAGGAAAGATTTAGAGGGATGTGGGACTAGATTAGTTTTGGGAAACTTGTTCGGCATGGTTAAGTTGGACCAAAGGGTCTGTTTCTGTGCTGTATAAACTTTATGACTATACCAGATAATAGTGTTTTAACGCAAACTTTGCAGGTATCTGTATTTAGAATTCCTCCAGATTTTCTCAAAAACTTATATTTGAAATTTAAAAATGGATAAGAAATCTAGAGTGAAATATTATTTGATTCTAAAACTCACAGTGTTATTATTTATTGGCCTGGTGTGAAATTATCAGCTTTCAGCATCATTACGCCTCTGAAATTGACAAAAACTTCTGGAGTTAAAAGTAGAAATCCAAAGATGCTGCCAATCATTCCGTGCTTCTCAAAATTACTACTAAAATGTCCTAGAATATACTCAAATAGGAATCACTGAACTCACAGCAACTTCCACTTTTGCACTATTACTTTTGCTATTATTCTCACTGTTAAAAGTCTTTTAAGAAGTTACACCTCATTGAAAGAGTTAAAAATCACACAACACTGCAGTGCTCTGAAACCTTGTACTTCCAAATAAACATGTTGGACTACAAACTGGTGTTGTGTGATTTTTAACTTTGTTCACCCCTGTCCAACACCAACACCTCCACCTCATTGAAAAAGGGACTATAGGTTTTTAAAAGCATGCCAATTTTAGCAGTACTTCGGAACAACTTCTCTGATTCTGAAAACCTAATGTATGTTTGTGGGATTTTAAATTTTTCTGTTATGATAATAAATTCAATATAGTTTTTTCAACAATGTTAAAATGTGATTAAGGGAGAAACTGAAATGTCATTTGTATGTCCCAATCTTTATTTTCCTCTCTGAAAATAATTTAAAAAAATAAAATGAATGTTTTTAACTTCTTGATTTTCTACCTTTGAAAATCCTTTCATGTAAGCTGCTTTCTATTTTTTTAACAATACTAGATGCCAGGCGTTCCCATGACAGAGTGCTAGATTCAAATTAACCTACAACCTGTTTTGCAGTCATCGGTAAAATTGACCTCATTTTGCCGCAGACTGCAAAATCTAGTTAAAAGATGTTCTTTTATGATTCTACTCAAATTTTCAATTTGGATGTTGCATTAACTACAGCATTATTTCAGTATAACTTTTAAAAATAAATTTGTTCTTTCACTTAATGATATGTCAAGATTTGACATTTTAAGCAATTACTGTACCAAATGACCAAAATAAACTATTGACTAAATACTATCATCTTTTGTAGGCAACTTGTACTTTACAGAAAATGTGAAGTCACCCATCATGTGATCCACAAAATTACAGTCCTTTTGACAAACAATTTTAACTTTCAGCGTGTTCCTATGTCCTCTTTTTGTTGAGTAGTAACTATGAGTGACCATTGTGTTTCTCAGTTCTTGGAAAATTAATTAAATCTAGTGTATTCTGATGATCCTTCTTCTCTTTAGCTATTCCATGGCATATCACTTGGAATCCTTAGATGATTGTATGATGCATCCTTTCGATTAGAGACTGTCTCCCTTCCACATCCAGCTGGAGTAGCTCTGCAAATTCAAGCAGCTTTTCTTTCCATTTTGCCCCCTGGATACTGCTATCTTTGATTTTCATTGATTTATATAGAAGTCTGTAATACCATCACAAAAAATGCTTTTTCGGCTCTTTCCCATAATGACATACAGCACATTCACCTTTTGTTCAGATAGAAATACTAATTGCTTAATTTTAACTCTAAGCACTCTTTTCAACTTAGAAGTAAATGGCCAGTTTACAGCACAACTGTTTACAACCTGATACTTTTCTCAGTCTTTGGGAGACTCTAAGTCTAATCATTGCAAACACAGAGACTGCTGCCATTGTCTCCAAATGTAAATAACAAGCAAGTTAAGCCTTCCTTTGATCACTAACAAAGTCATCTTTGTTTACAACAGGTAGATGGCAGAACAGGTCACATGATCCCTTTAGATATGCTACATTTAAATTTACTGTCCAAAAAAACCTTTTATCTCTCAATTGTTACATATTTAGTAATGAATATTATTGGATTTTCATAATGTACTAGAAAACCTGTTGTAAACTTTTAAGTTATAATACCGCTTAATTTTCAGTGTTTTGTAAACACTTATGATTATTAATATAACTGAGACTGGAAGAGTGCACTGTTCCTTTAATCCCACTACTCCTTGGGTAACAAACTCAAAGATGCTTCTCCCAGTTATCAAGGTGACTGATTAAGTTCTTTATTGATATCAGGCTTTAAGCAAAAAAATCCACCAACTCAGTTTCTTTAAATAATTATGGATTTATATCAAATAAAGGTTATTCAATAAATATAGAATAATTGTTAACATACCTTGTCAGTAATATAGAAGAACAAATGCCCATCTCTCTCTAAATATCCCCAAAACACATATCTTCATGCTTCAGGAAAAGAGGGCAAAAAAACTCTCTGCAAAAAAACACTTTGGCCAATGGGTTATTCTTGGAGGCAAGAGGATATTATTCTGGAGTCTGTTGCTTTGATGATCTGGCACGTGTGGTCAAATCACTAATCATGCATGGCTGTCTCTTGTAGACTGAAAACGTGCAAACACTTCTTTCTCAGGTAGTAAAAAGTTTGAGATTATTTTTCAATCACTCATTCAAAATAACAAATAGGTTTCACTCTGAGTTGCTGCAGGCAGTTCACTTTTTACATCTGGGAAAAATCAGTTGGACAGCTTGTTCATTACAAGTGTTTCTCCAACTTCAACTCGTTCTGAGAAACTTTCTTCCAACTCTGCTTGCTTTTAGCAGGCTTTTTCCCAGCTTGGCTTGTTTTTAGTTGGCTACTCTCCAACTAAGTCATATAAAACAAACAACTCTGCAAGCAAGCAACTATCGCCAGTCTATGATTTCTTAGAAGCCTTGGTTAAAAAAAATCTGCAGTTCCACAGTGAATTTTCAATGACTTATTTTAAGTAAAGTGCTACAGGTAGGTCCACAGACTAGAAATACCTCTATTATTCACAATCCTTCAAAACTCAAGTCCTCCAAACTGTATTAAATACTAAGTGTTTTTGCAAGGTTTGTGAAGGTTTGTAGCTCAGGTTGAGGTTTATGGATATCAAACCTACAGCTCAGCGAGCAAACCTACACCCTAAATACTAAGTGTTTTTGTAACTCTACACAATAGGAACCTAAAACTGTCAAGCTAATTTAGTTTTCAAATTAAAATATAGGTTTTATTTCATTTTCTATACAGTTTTATTGGTTCTCTGGAATAGTTATGCATCAATCATTACTCTGAACTACATATTATCTGTGACAGGCTTATATTTTAAGTTTTATGTTTACAATTATACAACAAAACCAGCTTGGTAGTGTCAATGGAGGCAGGATTGTTGGAGAATTATTGAAATTGGCAGTTTTAGTTGTAACTTTGTGGGCAGCAGTTATGCCTCTCAGTCAGAAGGCTGTGTTTTATATTTCCTCACCAAACACTGAACACAAAATATTGGATATTTCTTCAATGCAGTACTGAGGGAGTACTGCAATGCTGGAAGGGCAGTGTTTTAGAAAAAAACCACTAAACTGAGGTTCTGGCTACTCTACCCATCAAGTTACACTTTTTAAAGAGCAGTAGGGAGTTCCAAAATTCTTGCAAGCCTTTACCCTTCAGCCAACTTTAACAAAATAGACCTTTCTTCTTTTCAAGCTTGTGGATTTTACCTTCAGTCACACATGAATGTGGTTCGGATGAAGGCATTTGAAAAACACATACGGTACACACTCAATTATCTGCACTCCCACAATCTGCATTCTTGTTTATTTGAGAAGACTTATTGAGAATAGTGCAGGAGGAGCTGCCAGCATTTCCTTTCAGAACTTTTGTTAGCTGTACTTCCGTCAGCAAGATATGCTGTTTCTGTAACAGCTGATCTGAGGTAATTAGCTTGCTCCAAGCTCCCCAGTGAGCTTGCATGGATCTCCAGCCAAATAAACCACTTCTACACCAAGATAGTGGGCCAAAAATGCTCCTTTGGTACCAACCACAACATTCCCACACACGGCGATAGAAATGTGTGTTAAAGACTGCATTTTATCAACTTGAAGCTCTATTACTGGCCTCCATGATGCTGATCCCATGAAGCCTCTGACTTCAAACCTGAAATGGCACAGAGGCTGAGTGGTTAGAACTGCTGCCACACACCACCAGGGATCCAGGTTCAATTCCATCCTCGGGTGACTCTTTGTGTGGAATTTGCATGTTTTTCCCTTCTACGCACTGGTTTTCTACGGGTGCTCCTGTTTCCTCCCACAGTCCAAAGATGTGCAGGTTAGGTGGATTGTCCATTGTGTTCAGGGATGTGTAGGCCTGGCAGATGTAGGATTATGGTATACAATGGGGGCTGGGTCTGGGTGGAATGTTCTTTGGATGGTCAGTGCAGACTTGATGAGCTGAATGGCCTCCTTCTGCATTGTAGGGATGGTATGATACAAGCCAAGTTTTATATCTTACATCAGCTGGAGATAACAGATGTATCTTTATAATACAGAAGCTTTGTGAAATCTCAGCTGATGTTATGCACGTGACAAGAGATAGGTGTTGTAAGTCTTTAGTGTTTATAACTGGCAGGGTTGTGCAATGGAGATAAGCACCATTGGAAAATACCAAAGCCAAAACATGCAAAAAGCAGCATGTTCAAAGCAATGATCATCTGTGCAATGTTTGAACTCTTAATCACCTGTCAATTTCATTTATGGCTGAAAATTGAAGCTCTGATGTTTAATTATTTGTGATAAGCATAACCCTCTCTGCCATTTAGCAATAATGTTCTATGTATTTATTATACACTGACACATTTATAGATTAAAATAGTGGATGCCCAATACCACTGTTTACAATTAATGTAAGGTAAACGAAGTTATTTTACCAGTCCTTGTCATTTTTGTGCTACTGATTCTCCCTGACTTGTTTTTGAATTATTGTCAACTGGAGCGCATCTCTTCTCGTGCTGGAAGGGAAGTGACAGCTGGTCAAAACGAGCACAGAAGGGTTGAAAACATTAGAAATATTTATAATGGGTCAGATCACACCATCAGTGCAGGACCTATGGCCCTTCAGTTTTACACTGACATCTTAGGAGTTACCTGTCTCATCTATAGCTTGAATCTAGCGGAGTGATGAGTTGTAAAGTCTAGTAATGAGGTATAATTGCAGTGATACCACTTGCCCTTTACACATCACAAACTGAAGACATGCCTTGCGAGATCTGCTCACAGTTCAGTGAATATCACAGTTTTTAAATGTACTTGTTAATTGTCTTTAATTTTAGGTTTCCCCGGTCAATACTGTTACCCCTTCAACTGCTCACCCCTTCCACATGCCCAACAATATTCAACATAATCACCCTACCCTGCCAATTTCCCACTTGACACTGCTCACCCCTTACTCACATCAGGCACAATCCCTCCTGATAGTGGTCACCTTTGACCTTACACTGTTCAACCCATTCCGAGGGCCCTACAGTGTTCACCACATGCCCTGACACTGCACAATCCCTCCCAAGACTTGTTTATGTCCCTCCTGGCACTGCCAGTTTTATCAGCTGGTTGGCATTAGTATTTTCTGGGTTCATCACCTGTCTGGCAGCCAAGTAAACTAACAGACTGGTCAGTGTATAGGAGAAAAGACCAGTGGGGCATAGTTGCAATGAAGGACCCTTTGAAATGGCCCTGGCAATTGATGGTGGGACAAGAAATCTCTATCAGCCTGGGAAAGGTGTTGATAATTGGGGTTGGTGTGATCAGGGTAGGGAAAGGCTCAAGGCTTTGTTGATGGGTATAGAGAAATAAGGATGGCTGACAGAAATATTTACCTTAAGGAAGTCTCCCACACCAAAGAAATCTGTGTAGCAGCTGTAAAATTCAATTTAAGCTCTTCTAATTTCACAGAGAATCTAATTTAAAGATCTTTCAGTTAAAAAGAAAGTACATATATAGAATGCAGGTTTGCATCACATTCTGCACTTTTTCCAGTTTTTAAATACCTCAAAGTCCAGCTAGGGAGGGTTAACATCGATGTTTATATCTCTGGGTAGGGTCTCACTGTGAGGGAGGAGTGTTATATTGGCACAGTTACAAAGGAGCAACTTGTTTTCCATTTCTATTCCCGCTCATGGTTTTGCTACCATGCTACTTTAATAGGATCCACAACAAATCCAGGTCCCATGACAAGAAGCTGGATCTGCCAGTTAGTTACTGAAGCTCATTAACATGTTAGAAAAACTTTCTTCAGTGGTGCCCAGAGAAATAGCACTTGTCCCAAGGTCTGTGTATTATTCTGATCCTGTAAGTGGTCCTGAGGGGAAGCAGACTTTCCAGATTCTATGCACAGTGGAAGGCTACACATCTGGCAGAAAATCCTGTTATCCTAGGGTATGACTGGGCTGTAATTATCCAGTCTCGCTCGTTGATTCTTCAATAGGATTGGGACAGCAAAAGTGTCCATGCACTCTTTGCTGCATTTCAACTTACTTTAATATTATGCTGGTTTTCTGTCAAAAGTGTAATCATATTCAATCACAAAAAGACACCATCAGCCGTATTTCCAATATTTTGGCATAACAGTGCAGAATACACAGAACATGTGCCTCTCTGGCATGCAGCATTGCAATGGATCAGATTGTAGCTACTAAAATACTATGCCTGGGAAATCTGTGTACCAGTGCCATGCCCTGGAATGATTTAAAAACATTCTGATAATTTTCAGCTGGCACCGTGGAGGAGTGTCCACAGTCTTGAGATCAAACTGCAGTCATTGTACACAGGCTTTGCCTTTGCCAGAGAAATCTGCTGAACCAACATAAATGACCCCAAAGCAAGACAGTCAGCCCAGATGAGGGGTGCATTACTGTATGAAAATTACATGTCTTGATCACAAAAAGCAGGACAAATCCAACTCCGCCAATTACCGCCCCATTAATCTACTCTCGATCATCAGTAAAGCCGGAAGGTATCATCAACAACTCTTTGAGGAGAAAGTGAGGTCTGCAGATGCTGGAGATCAGAGCTGGAAATGTGTTGCTGGAAAAGCGCAGCAGGTCAGGCAGCATCCAGGGAACAGGAGAATCGACGTTTCGGGCATAAGCCCTTCATTCCTGAAGAAGGGCTTATGCCCGAAATGTCGATTCTCCTGTTCCCTGGATGCTGCCTGACCTGCTGCGCTTTTCCAGCAACACATTTCCAGCATCATCAACAACTCTATCAAGCAGCACCTGCTCAGCTATAACCTGCTCACTGACGCCCAGTTTGAGTTCACCAGAGTCACTCAGCTCCTGACCTCGTTACAGCCTTGGTTCAAACATGGACAGAAGAGTTGAATTCCAGAAATGAGGTGACAGTGACAGCTCTTTACATTAAGGTTGCATTTGACTGAATGTGGTATTGAGGAACCATAGTAAAACGGGAATCAATGGGTATCAAGGGGAAAACACTCCACTGGTTAGAGTCATACCTGATACATAGGAAGATGATTGTGGTTGTTAGAGGGCAGTCATCTCAGCTCCAGGACATTTCTGCAGGGGTTCCTTCAAGTAATGTCCTCAGCCCAACTATCTTCCGCTGCTTCATCAATGACCTTCACCATCATAAGGTTAGAAATGGGGATGTTTGCTGATGTTTAGCATCTTTCACAACTCCTCACATACTAAAAACAGTCCATGTTCTAATGCAACAAGATCCGGACAATATCCAGGCTTGGGCTGACAAGTGGCAACTAATATTTATTCCATACAAATGTCAGACAATGACCATCTCCAATCAGAGACAATCTAACCATCGCTCATTGATATTCAATGATGTTACCATCACTGAAAATCCCGCCATTAACAGTCTGGGGTTATCCTTAACCAGAAACTCAACTTGACTCATTGTATAAATACAGTGGCTACAGCAGCAGGTCAGAGGCTAGGAACACTGCAGTGAGTTACTCACCTCCTGACTTTCCAAAGCCTGTCCATCAACTACAAGGCACAAGTCAGGAGTGTGATGGAATGCTCCCCCTTTGACTGGATGTGTGCAGCACCAACAACACCCAAGAAGCTGGACACCATCCAGGACGAAACAGCCCATTTGATTGGTACCACATCCATAAGCATGCACTCTCTACCACCACCAATGCTCAGTAGCAGCAGTACGTACTATCTACAAGATGCACTGCAGAAATTTGCCAAGGACATTTAGGCAGAATCTTCCAAATGCATGACCATTTTCATGTAGAAAGACAAGGGCAGCAGATAATGGGAACACAACTATAAGCAACTCCCATTCAAGCCAATCACTATCCTGACTTGGAAATATATCACTGTTCCGTCATTCTTTCTGGATCAAAATCTTGGAATTCCCTTCAAAAGGGCATTGTGTGTGTGTACTGACACCACATGGACTTCAGTGATTCAAGAAGGCAGCTCTCCACCACCGTCTCAAGGGCAACTAGGGATGGACAATAAATGCTGGCCAGCTAGTGATGTTCGTGTCTCATGAACAAATTTTAAAATGGCTCATTGGAGATATGCCTCAACTCCATAACAATGAAAATTGTGGTCTGTTCTGCTAAATGGCAAATTTAACGACTGTACGAAAAATGAATCTGAGAAGAAATCTGGATTTCAGCCCAAAATTTTAATATTTCTCTGGTGAAACATAGAAGTTATTAGCAACATCCTCTATTGCAGTTCACATATGTGTTACACAGTAAATAGATCTTAGAGGCCCATGCAAACAAATCTGAACTGTGAAGAAATGCTTCAATTAAATGTTGTGAATCAACATACTTGCTTTGGGTGCCTCTAAATGATGACATATTGCAATACTGAACTCTAATTGCATTGGCCAATGTCAGCCCATATTTAGTAAACAACAGCTGTTCAGAGGCTGTGTCATATTTGTCTAAATTTATGATTGCATCCCTTGAGAATTAATTTCCATGCAATGTGACAGACACAAATGAAGATAGTGATTAAAAGGTTTGTGTCTGCACATAACACTGTACCTGCAGATAGTACAAAATTTATAATTGCAAACTTTAGCAAACAGAAAACTTACTGAGAATATTGCTTTACCTGTAAAACACAAGTCAATCAGGTTAAAATGATCAGTTGATTGTTGCATGGTACTGTGTGCGCTTGTTAATACTTTGCAACATCACATGTTAACAGGATTTTGTGCACCATATTTCAGTAACCTTTTAGCTAATGATAAAATCATGTCTTACATTTCTTCAGATGGATGAAAGAATCAGGATGCATATCATGGATCATAGAATAGTACAGCACAGTACAGGCCCTTCAGCCCTTGATGTGCCGCCAACCTTTTATCTTACTCTAAGATCAAACTAAACTACATACCCTTCTTATGTGTTTCTGCAAATACATTTCTCAATATCATGGTCCATTCTAGCATTGAGACAGGATATATGCAGCCTGTTCCTGGGTCACTATTAAAACAATTAGTAGTACTTTTGAGAGAGTGAGGAAAAATGAGATTTCCTCCTTCCATTCTCTGAATTTAATCACTTCTGGAATCATGTGTGTTTACTGAGAATATCTGTGATGGACAGCTAGAGAAAGAACCCAAAACCTAACTGTACAGCAGAAAATGTACCATTTCAAAATTTTATCTCCCTTGACAGTCAGTAATATTTTTGATTTAATTGAAGATCTTTTATTCACAAATACGGTAAATTTTTTCTTGCAGTTTTCAGACCCATCTATAAACAGCTTTTCTCACAACTCCTTTATATTTTCTGTTCTTTCCCTTATTTTTAAGGGTCTCAGATATCTTGGATCTCCCGTTATTTCATTCAGGAGATGAACAATCTGTTTTTACGCACTGACATACTGTTTTCATCCAGTTCATCCAGTTCATTCAGTCTGCTCCCTATGTATAAGTCTCTGCTCTCTGCTTTGCATTTGTTACCACAGCTGTCATTTTAGGGTTTAATGAGTATGCAGATGCATTTTTGAGGTAAGATGAGATGTCCCTGTGACCTCAGTAATCATGTGTTTGTGTTTTCCCAAGAAATTGGACCCTTTAGTGCTCAGCCTTCAGCTGTATTGTACAGCATAACAATAAACAGTTTAACAGTTACTAAGGGTGGCCAAGGCTTGTATCAGACCCAAAGAAAAAACGCAGAAAGACAATGAAGCAATGGCATCATTAAAATGTGGGACTCAGTATACTGAGTGTTAAACACAAATCCCGACTCTCACATTCTGCAAACAAAGCACTGGAATCAACCTGAAATGTACATAGCAATTTCAAAACTATTGTATTGTTCATGTCTGATCGCAATACGCTGCTGGCTTTATTTTAGTATTAAAAAAAACTTGTTGAGTTTCCATAGGGATGTTTGTGGACCTGTGCAAACAGGAACTTCTCCAAACACATTTAAGGATCTATTTTATCAACATTCTGTGAAGGACAGTTTACTCTGTAAGAAATTCTACTCAAAGTGACATTCATCTATGAAGCTTATTTGCAGTCTACTACTGTAGTTAGCTATATACTCACAATCCAAGTGGCTGTGCCTGATCCCTTCAACATCCTCAGCATGAATGAAGTAATAGCATCGTTTGCCCACAATATCTACAGGAGTTAGATCCATATAGTCACTAATCCTGCAGGATACAGAAGCAGAAATGAATCAATATTAAACAGTATAGAATGGTTCCTCAGAAAATAAATTAGTGGTTTGAAAATACAGTATAGTAAAATGAAATATGCACCATTATGCAAATATATACAACGTATGGGGAGCTATGGGATGCAATTTTTAAAAAAATGTTTGTGTTATGGGAGTGTCACTGGCTACATGAACATTTTCCCTGGGGTGGGAGAGCCCAGAACAGGGGGGTATAGGTTTAGGGTGAGAGGGGAACATTTAAAAAGGATCTAAGGGGCAACTTTTTCACGCTGAGGGTGGTGCTTGTATGGAATGAGCTGCCAGAGGAAGTGGTGGAGGCCGGTACATTACACCATTTAAAAGACATCTGGATGGATATATGAATACAAAAGGTTTAGAGGGATATGGACTAAGTGCTGGAAAATGAGACTAGATTAGTTTAGGATATCTTGTTGACATGGACTGGTTGGATCAAAGGGTCTGTTTCAGTGCTGTATATCTCTAAGACTATTAAATGTCCAACCCTATTTGCCGACAGGGCAGTTAAAGGTCTGTGGGTCTAGAGCCACATATCCACCAGATATGGTCAGAATAGCAGACTTCCTTCCCTAAATGAGATTATAAAATAGTTAGGTTTTTATACAATTGACAATAGTTATACAGTCACCATTAAGCTAGGTTTTTCTTCCCCTGATTTTCATTGATTTGAAGTTTCACTATGTGCCATAGCAGGATTCAAACCATGTCTGCAGCACGGGCGGCACAGTGGCTCATGGGGCGGCACGGTGGCTCAGTGGTTAGCACTGCTGCCTCACAGCACCAGGGACCCGGGTTCAATTCCCATCTCGGACAACTGTCTGTGTGGAGTTTGCACATTCTCCCAGTGTCTGCGTGGGTTTCCTCCGGGTGCTCCGGTTTCCTCCCACAATCCAAAGATGTACAGGTTAGGTGAAATGACCATGCTAAATTGCCTGTAGTGTTAGGTGCAGGGGTAAATGTAAGGGAAAGGGTCTGGGTGGGTTGGTCTTCAGAGGGTCTGTGTGGACTTGTTGGGCTGAAGGGCCTGTTTCCACACTGTAGGGAATCTAAGAAATCTAAGAAAACATTAAAACACTGATATGGGCATAAAATAATTGGATTAATCCCTCATCCTTCTTATTTGAGCTCAGCTATGAATAGAGGCACCAAGTGGGGGTCAGTCAGGCAATGTTTGCAGTACTGAGCGGAAAACATTACATGCACTGCCACCAGTCAGCTGTTGCATAGGTTAGGCAGCCAATCATGAATGGCATGGACTGTTTATCATCTGTACACTTGTATGGTGGCTTGGATTGAATCATCAAGTAAAAAAAAAATGAGTAAAAGGAATTACACATCCTTATTTAAAAGATAAAGAAACATGAAATTCAGAGAAATGAAAGGTAAGATTGCTTACCGATTTTCACAGTAAACAATATTGAGGTCCATATTTACTCTGGTGACAAACATTTGGCAGTCAATCCTGACTTCATTAATAGTGGGAGGCGGCAAAGCATGAGCCACAACGACTAGACCTATAATTTGAGTAGGCAGCACACGTCCATGTGAAAGAGATACTCTCAACCGTAACCGTCCAGTTATATGAATGACCTGAAACACAGTAATGATATTACAAAGTGTAAATGTTAGCTGTCAGCCAGCTCATCTTCTGAAAACTGGCCACTTTGAATGTAATACCTGTTGAATACAATGAGTTTTTTTTCTTCCCCTTGTATTTTTGAATTACTTACAAAAAAAGCACAATGTAGTACGATTCCAGATATGGAAAGGTAATATTGAGAGAAAAAAAAGGGTACAAAATGCCTCTGTTGAATAATTGCATCAAAAGGGAAAATAGTTTTGGATTTTAGAAAGTGCGAATGTACTATTTGTTAGTGTTTAACAGTTTTCTGACAATTCATATATTTTCAACAAATGGATTGAGGAACCTTATAGGAAAGACTGAAATAAATACATTTGTGCTTAGTGAGGGCATGGTAACAGCAGACCACTGAAACTTGTTTATAATTATGCACCATTGGATGTTTGTTGTAAAGTAATACCTAACACCAGGTCAAAACTAACACAGCTTAACACAGGAATAATCTGAAGTGGCACCCAAGTCTCTTGCATCTAATTTTTCTTTCTGTTACAATTCTGGAAGAAATGCATCTCAACTGTGAGTTATTTCCACGAAAGAATGTTTTTGATACAAAAAGTTATTTGATTCTCGTTCTCCCACCAGAAAGACTAGTTGATGGATTAGCTTCAGTCTGGCCTCATCTTCTGATGTTTTTTGTCTTGAGTGAACCCAGTCGAGTTTTATATTACTATCAGTAAGCTAAATGACATAGTAACATGCAAGCCTTCCTATGACAGAGTACAGACCTTGGAGAGGGAACAGTTTAGGGCCTACTGCTCTGTCCTGAACACCATTGATGTGTTGGTTCTTGGCTGATATATCTTTGTGGTTCAGTGGCTGTTGATTGGCTGTTATTGTTTTCAGGGAGGAGAAAGTGAGGACTGCAGATGCTAGAGATCAAAGTCGAAGAGTGTGGTGCTGGAAAAGCACAGCTGATCAGGCAGCATCTAAGGAGCAGGACAGTCGATGTTTCGAGCATAAACTCTTCAGATTGGTTGCTGCACTTAATGACTAAGTTGTTGATGGTAGATAGGTAAACTTTGAGTAAATGGACCACAATAACTGAAGGATGGCATCTGATGGATGGATGCTTTATTTGTTGCCTAGTTTCTGTTGACTGGCAGATAAAGGTAAAGTTGCCATGAATCATCAGACCAAATGGCTGCTCGAAGATGGTTGGGTCTAGTCCAGTTCTCTGGAAATTTTTGCATCAATAGCCTGGAGCTGAGATGACTTCAGTATTATACTTGTTGCATGCACCTTCTATTGGCTGTTAGTTATTGCCTTTATTCATGCAGGCTGGGTTTATTCCTACATATGTCGTGGGGTTTTTAAGGGAAAGAGAAATGTTAACTGCTAACTTGAAACTCTTATGGAAAAGTCTGACAGTTAAGAGCTCTCTGATATTTTGTTTTGTAAACTTAATTTGGAGAAGGCAGAGTTTTCTTGAAGTCTTCACGCACTCATTACAAACAGTCATTCACTGAAGTGATATCATCATCAGTATTATTGCAATTTCTTGAGTGGTCTGCTTCAAGTGTAGTTCTGTACAGAGACCATTCTAAGAGGCTCTACAAAATCTCATCAACCACTCTTGTACAGATTTTGAGGACACTATTCTCAGTCATTGTGAAGAGGCTGCATCAGGAAAAAAAACATGGACTAAGTGCACTACTAGAAAAACATATCTTTCCATGAGATTGATTGTGATTAATCTGTGAAGAGAAAGTGGTGCATTGACTCCGGAATAGCTAAGAGCCAGATTTTATAAAGTTCAACACTGGCAAACTAGCTGAAAGCATTTCAAACTCACACTGAGCCTGTAAATTGTATTCCATCTCTAACTTTTGTCTTTGAAAATCAACATGTCAAAAAATGATTTGAAATTAAAATTCCATGTAGAATTTGTCTCAGAATATTTTTTGAAGTCATTTTCACAGAGCAGTTTTGTATGCATTGCTTCAAGACTGCCCTTGGCAAAACATCACAAATTGTCAAAAAACTTTAATATTACCAAGCAGCTAAATATAAACTGACACTAGGAACCCTACTGAGACAATAAATAGTAGAAAAAAAATCGCACTTTAATGCCTACATACAAGGAGATCGATTTTTTATAATTCATGGTTTGGCACACAATATCATCCTCAGAGTGAATATTGAAGAGAAATACATAAGAAATTTGAATGATCAATTCCTAGGAATTCTCAGGAAAACACATAACATAAAATTGAGATCCAGTTACAAGGCAGGTATAAGCTGGTAAAGAAATCTCTTTGATATGAACCCCTGAGTGAAATACTTGTGTAAGCATTTATGCAGGATAATCTTATTTTATCTCACATGTGTTCAAGTATATGCCTCAGGGCCATTTTTTAAAAATGTCAAACCCAGAATGTATTTTTTTCTTTGAGTCAATGTCAAAATTGTGGTTGAACAATGCTTGAGGTGCACTGTGGCATCACCTCAGTGCTCCACCAGCACCTTTGCACAAAAGGGAAAAAATCCTTCAGTCGCCTTGACTGTATCATCAAAACATCATCAACTTATCAGTACTACCCTTGAGAAAGTGACAAACATTTGAAAAAATGACAGCATGGAATTACTGAAGCATTTTGTTTTGACCACGTGAGGGGAAATGAATTGCTTCCCCACTTTTTAAACCTGCCATCAGTTAAAACTAGTTTTTTTCTTTTCTTTTTCGCACACAGCTGTATCACACTTCAACTAAAATGAGATACTAATCAAAATTAAGGAGCTAATTACAAATTTTTCTTAAGTGAAAGACAGATGATTTTTATTACATGCTAACCCTGAATGAAGTAGAAAGTGACATCAAAAACACGCATAAATATTGGTATAAAGTTTAAATGGGGAGTGTATCTTGTATAAAAAGAATAAGGAATATACAGTTTAAAAGTCCTTAAAATCATTTAGTTGAGAGAGTCAAACCTGAGACCACAGGCTTTTATTTAATGTCTCATATCCTTAACAGTAGTAAAATTTGTATAATATTTCAGTTCTCAGTAAATGATTGTTTTTCCAATTGGCTTAGTTACTGGTGCTGTTTTTGGAGATAAAAATAGATTTGGGGCCATTGATAGACACATAGACAAAGAGAGAAACAGAGTGAAGGCCACAGAGATAGAGAGCAAGCTTTCCATGTTCCGCTAGTATGCATCCATTTTCTATTTCTGTTCTGCCTAAATGTTGTTTTCCTGAAATACTGTTCATGTGTGCATTTCCACATTTGGCTTCATTGCTTTTTTCAAGTCCATCTCAGATGACTCTTATCCTAATGTGTGAAATTTCCAGCAAGGAATCAATCACAAAAAGGGGACAGGATTTCTTCACATCGTCATATCTATCTGATTGTTACAACCAAATCTCAGAGGAGGTGTTCCATGTTCTTAGGGTTCTAGATAGATACGCTAAATCATTAAACCTATGACTGAGGAGGGATGAACCAACTTCCCTATATCATTCATCCACCCCCTTTGCTGGTCATAACAGAGTGAAATTACAAAGAATGGCTCCCATATGGATACCTTTCTCCCTGTCAAAAGGTTTTAAGTTTTAAAACGAATTTATTTAACCAGGCAAAACAGGTTAACAAAAAGAATAAGTTAATTAGTTACTAAGAAAGTAAATAAAGTTAATAAAAACATATGCACACACATTAGGAATATAAAGGGAGTCCAAAAAACAAGGTAAAAGATAAACAGATGGTCGATGAGGAGTTGATAGTGGAATGTTGACAGTTTGACATTAACTTCAGGATTCTTGGCTTTTGCAGGTTGGTGGAAATCCTTTTGCCCTGTTTGTTTTGATGGTGGTTGGCTGGCAGCGGGAGAATCCTTTTGTTTTCCTGCTTTCTTTTGACTCGCTTATTACCTCGCTGGCTTCTAGCCCACTTGTATATTCAATTCAGGGGGGACCAGTAGGTGAATTTTCAACTGTGACCTTCTTAGCACACTTGTACCTGAATCCAGGCCAGTACACACAAATCTTAGTTCATTCTTAAAACTTTTTCCATTAGCCCATCTATTCCCTTGGAAAATACAGACTAGCTTTGCATTCAGTTTTTAACCCCTTAATTTGTTTATTACTGGAAATGCAAAACTGCATAGGTGGCTTTCAGTTGAAAGGGGGAGATAATCAGCCATCTCGGGGTGGCACATTGGCTCAGTGGTCAGCACTGCTGCCTCACAGCGCCAGAGATCTGGGTTCGATTTCTGCCTCGGACAACTGTCTGTGTGGAGTTTGCACATTCTCTCTGTGTCTGTATGGGTTTCCTTCAGGTGCTCTGGTTTAGGACAGCACGGTGGCTCAGTGATTAGCACTGCTGCCTCACAGCACCAGGGACCCGGGTTCGATTCCAGCCACAGGCGACTGTCTGTGTTGAGTTTGCACATTCTCACCCTGTCCGTGTGGGTTTCCTCCGGGTGTTTTGCTTCCTCCCACAATCCAAAGATGTGCAGGTCAGGTGGATTGGCCATGCTAAATTGTCCATCGTGTTAAGTGCATTAGTCAGAGGGAGTTAGGTCTGGGTGGGTTACTCTTCGGAGGGTCGGTGTGGACTGGTTGGGCTGAAGGGCCTGTTTCCACACTGTAGGGAATCTAATCTATTTTAATCTCATTACCTCTTCTTGTTATGTCTCTTTCACTCTGGAGTTTCCCTGATACTTTACAGGTTTGACTATCCATGGGTCCCATATAGGACTTTGGCAGTTAGCACTAAATTAACATCAGTGGTCTTTTTTCTGTCTGTTTCTTTTCTTTTAAAAAAAACATGTTTTGAAATTATATATGCAATAATGTGTATAGTCGTTTGGGGTTATGATACATTGTCATGACACTGAGTTTCATTGACTCTTGCTAAAATGTTAATAATTGCATCACAAGCTGTTTTTGAATACCTAAGCTTGGCTTCATGAGCTTGCCTCAACCTGGTTGGATGACCACTTCATCAATCGTAAGTTAATATTCCCTCCATTTATTTACATCATTTTAGTCCATGAAGGTCTCAGGTATTAAAATCAGACGATGGATTTGAAAATCGATGATCCATATTTTACCATTGTTGTGACACAACAGAATCTTTTTGACCCAATGAAAGAGACATACCTCATACAATGTTGTGAACATAGCTTAATGTGAAACCATTTTGTTTGAGATATAGAAAAGCACTCCTATCATATTTACCAGCTTTTAAGTAACCTCACCTCTGTTACTGTTAGAAATATTCTAGTCATGAAGCTATTTGAGAAGCTGCCTGCTTTACAGAATAATGTCAGCATGTCATACCTTTATATACACACATCAAAATGTTTCCTATTTTACTGTGACAGCTGTTCGTGAACTAATGAAAGCTTCAGACAGTTAATGGATTTGTTAACTATTGTCACTAGACTAGAACATTTCAAGTGCTTACATGCAAATGAATTAAACAAACAGATCTACAGAAAAGAAGTAGTGTTGAGTCAATGGTACAATATTCTTAGATCTGAAATTTAATGGAAGTTGTATTTCTTATGAAAATCTGTCGAACAATTTCCAATGAAAATGTTGGGAATGTATGATGCACTATTATGTTCAAAAATCAGATAAGTTGTTGGCTTTAATAAAAGAGAATCATTTTAGGGCACAAACTGGTAAGATACAACTTGCTACCTCAATTTCTTCATGTAAGAATGTGGTCCTTTGTGCATCAAGTGCAGCCACACCATAAATCTGTTTTTATAAACACATCCACGATTTTGCTACACATATAACACACAGAAGAAATCTTCACCGTGATGAGTTCCTGGTCTTGTGTTACATGGCTGTGAGTTCCCAACTGCATAGAAAATAGAAAGCTGAAGGAAGCCTGGCATTGCATTCAGATATAGTTTTGCAGAGATTATTGAGGGAAAACGGGTAAATATATCACAACTAATAAATATTTGAAACTTCTTCACTATTACACTACAAATATTCTGAAGCCCAGTTCTGGTAGGGCAACCAATGTCATTGATATGGAGCAATATCGGCCCTTAGGTAACATAATTTCTGAAAGCATCTGTCAAGATCAAGTTTGATTATGTAAATTTATTCAGACAAAAATATTTGAGAAACAGATTCTAGTGAACAAACCTTGGCTATATTTCGGAGATGTAATGCAACATAGAGGATTCTTCTAAAAAAGCATTTGTTTGGGATTGGGCTTCCACACAGAAAAACACAGCCATTCCCTAACAATGATGTTAAGTACAGTTCTGTTGCTTATTTAAGAAAAATACTTGATAAAAAGGTTTACTAAAATGAGTTGTATAATGTAAATGACATTTAAATACTTGCATGTTTTTATGACTGGCATCACTGTTTATAACACTATTATGCTGAACATCCTTCTATTTAATGATTGAAAAGCATCCGATGAATGCTAATGCCATTCTGCGAAATAATTTCTTCTTCATAAAGTATATGGCTGCAAATTTACACAGAATAATTTCTTTTCCTACAATCCCAGATGTAATACAACTTTTCCAATCTCATGTTTATCTTTCGTAAGCTTGGCAATGAAATAGTGATTAGCTTCCATGCAATTTGTAATTGTCAATTAACTTTGCACTTGCACCAGATTGCAAGGTTAGTGAATTGAAGCGTGGTAGATGTAGTGTGATTGATCTGTGATTAAACAAGTACATAATCTGTCCGTATATGAGCTGCAGTTCGAATGCAAGCTGGATGACTATGCTTACAGAAAATATAAAGGCCACCATAGTCAGTCAGCTGAGAAATTAAAGACAGCGGCACTATGAAAGAGTGAAACCATATATACTTATGAAGCATTAGAGTATAAATGGCAAATGATCTGACACAGTGTAATAAATCTGTGCCACAAAAATTTCATGGCTGAACTAAAATTTCTTTTGTGTGTTTATACTCGGGTATTCTAAGTATGCAGTGACTGTCAGCACCTGATCAAATTATAACATTCAAACATTATGCAGAAGCCACTCAGGTCATGTTGTTTTGTTGACACATCTGACATAAAACTGACCCATCAATAATCAAGCTATTATTGTGTTTACCAACATCTTTTCGTTTACAAAACATGGCGGAGATGCAGCAAACAAATCCATTTCATTTGGGGTATTTTCATATGGCACACTTCAAATAAACCAGGCCTCGAGAACTAGGCTTTTCTCCAATGCTGTGCACAAGCTATCAAGTGTTATTTTTTTTATTTACCTCTGTTGCCACACCACTCTAGCCATGGTCATGCACAAGCGGTGTCACCATCTTCCTCTTTTACTAGTTCCTGACTCCATGTGCAACAAGTAATGGCTGGGGCCTTCATGTTACACATTGAAAACATCCCTGAAACTTTGTTAGGTGTCTTACTGGTCATTTGGCTTTGGCTAACACATCATATAGAAAGTCTGAAACAAAAAACATGAATTGAAAAAAACTGAGGAGGTCTGGCATTTGTGAAGAGAAATGAGAGTTAATGTTTCGGGTCCAGGAACCCTTTGCCATTTTGTTTTCCTTTTAGATTTGCAGTATAAGTATGTAAGTTAGCTCGCTGAGCAAGAAGGTTTTCAGATGCTTTGGAACCATGACAAGGTAACATCATCAGTGAGAGTCTCTGGGGAAGCACTGGTAGTATGTCCCGCCTCTCTATTTATAGGTCTTCGTTTCTTAAGATGGATGATGTTAATACCGGCTCTTTTTTTCAAAGAAGGTAGAAAGGATCTAAGTTGCTGTGTTTATTGATGGAGTTCTGGTTAGAATGTAATGCGTCTAAGAATTCTCATGCGTGTCTTTGTTTCACCTGTCCTAGGATGTGTATGTTGTCCCAGTCAAAGAGGTGTCCTTCTTTGTCTGTATGTATGGAAACTAGTGATAGTGGGTCGTGTCTTTTGGTGGCCAGTTGGTGTTCATATATCCTGGTGGCAAAACAAAGACACGCATGAGAATTCTTAGAGGCATAACCAGATATCGATATCTAAAACATATCGATTTAGATCCCATCTACCTTCCCTTTAAAAAAAAATCGGAAATGACATCACCCACCTTAAAAAAACCAAGACCTATAAATAGAGAGGCATGACATACCACTCTCACTGATGATGTTACCTAGTATGATGACGAAACATTGGAAAACAAACTTTCCAGCTCAGTGAGCTAACTTACGTACTTAGCATCAACCTGAGCTACAAATCTTCTCAAACACTTCCAGTATTCTCAGTTATTTATTGTTTTTTTATTTTACTATCCATATAGAAAGCTCTCAGCTATGATCATCTCTTGTCCAACAAGCATTCTTGAGACAATGAAGTTCCCCCAGTTTGATGAGTGCTAACAAACTTGAGCATTCTGTCATTGAGAGAACAGCTATATCTGTGATTTTGTCCTGATAGGCTACACTCAATGCACAAAAGATATTCTTGATGTCTGAAAGTTGTCTGTTTTTAACCACCATACAAGGATTATCTTGATGTTATCTCACATGCACAGGTAAGTCAGCATTATTAATGCATCAGTTTCTGCATCAAGGAATGGTATAATGGAATGTCCATCACCATTGACATGAAGGAGCAGAATCTGTGAACTACTTTCAGCTGAGTTTTATTTAGTATGCTCAGGGTTGTAATGAAATGTGTTGTCCAATGTCCACAATTTCCTTGATGTTTACAGTCAGGGAAAACAATTTATGGGACAAGATAGGGGGAAGAGTCCATAAGTCCTTCTAGCTGAGTTTTCACATCCATGACTTGGAAATCATGATCAATACAGAGTTCACTGATCATGGCATAATGTGCTTTTGAATTGAATTTATTGTCACATGTACCGAGGCACAGTGAAAAGCTTTGTCTTGTGAGCAATACAGGCAGATCATAGAGTTAAGTAGCATAGATAAGTAAATAATAGGTAAACAGCGGCAAAAACAAAATACAGGTACAGGCAAATGTTAAGAATTTGTGAGTCCATTCAGTATTCTAACAACAGTGGCGTAGAAACTGTTGAGAAATTGGCTGGTGCGTGTGTTCAAGCTTCTGTACCTTCTCCCTGATGGTCAAGATTGTAGAAAAACAATGCCAGGGTGGGATGGATCTTTGAGAATGCTAGCAGCCTTTCCCTGACAACGGGCCTGGTAGATGGATTCTATAGATGGAACATTGGCCTTTGTGATTGTCTAGGCCGAGTTCACCACTCTCTGTAACCGTCTCCGATTTTGAATGGTACAGTTGCCATACCAGCTAGTGATACATCCAGATAGAATGCTCTCGATGGCGCACCTATAAAAGTTGGTAAGGGTATTCGCCATCATGCCAAATTTCCTCAGCTGCCTGAGGAAGAAGAGACACTGTTGGGCCTTTGTAACCAGTGTATCCACATGAAGAGTCCAAGAGAGCTTTTTGTGGGTGACCACTCTCAGGAGCTTGATACTCTCCACTCATTCAACCTCTGTGCTGTTAATGCGTAGGGAGGCATGAGTAACATCCCACTGACAGTCAATAATGAGTTCCTAGGTTTTGTTGGCATTGAGAGCTAGGTTGTTCTCAGTGCACAATTTTTCCAGGTCTTCCACCTCCCGTCTGTAGTCTGTTTTGTCGCCATCTGAGATTTGACCGACTGGTGGTGTCATCAGCAAACTTGTAAATGGCATTAGTCTGGTATTTGGTGATGCAGTCATGGGTATACAGTGAGTACAGTAGGGGGCTGAGTACACACCCCTGGTGGGGGCTCCAGTGTTGAGTGTTAGTGAGGATGAAATATTGTCCCCAATCTTCACTGATTGTGCCCTGTGGGTCAGGAAACTGAGGATCCAGTTGCAGAGAGTGGGGCTTAGTCCAAGATCACTAAGTTTAGTAATCAGCCTCGAGGAGATAATAGTGTTGAAGGCTGAACTGTAGTCGATGAGTAGGATTCTTACGTAACTGTTCTTGGTGTCAAGGTGTTCTAGGGAGGAGTGAAGGGCAAGTGGTATATGGCATCTGACGTGGATCTGTTGGTCCGATAGGAAAGTTGGAGTGGGTCAAGAATAGTGGGGAGGCTGGAGTTGATTAATGCCATGACCAGCCTTTCAAAGCACTTCATGACCACCAAAGTCAGGGTCACTGGGCGGTAGTCATTGAGACATGCTGCATGAGCCTCCTTAGGCACAGGGATGATGTTGGTCCTCTTGAAACAGGCAGGGACAGTAGCCTGCGGCAGGGAGAGGTTGAAGGTGGCCGAGAAGACCCCTGTCATTTGATCTGCGCATGGCCTGGTACTCCGTCTGGTCCCATCACTTTCTTTGGATTCTCACTAAGGAAAACTGACCTGACCTCTGATGCAGTGACAGTCGGGATAGGTTCGTCAGGACTTGTTGGAATAGGTGTTACCTCTCCACTGAAATTCTGCTCAAAGCAAGCATAGAAGGCGTTGAGACGATCTGGGAGGGATCTGTCATTGTTTGCTATCTTGCACTGTCTCTTTTTAGAACCTGTGATGTTACTCGGTCCTTGGCATAGTTGACGGATGTTTTTCTGGGTCTCTATTTTGGATCGGTATTGGTCCTTGGCTGTCTTAACGGCTCTGTGGAGGTCATACTTGGATTTGTTATATCTGAGTGGGTCTCTTGACCTGAAGGCCTCGTGCCTGGTTTTCACATTCAATCTTGATTAACTGTAGAGAATGCTGTCTGATCTTAGTATGCAAGTGTACACCTTCCACATTGGGAGGGAATGCAAAGACAGGAGTGTGGTGTTGTGGGGGCCCTGTTTTGCTTCATTCTTTAGTCAGAAGATGTCGGAGGACATCCTTCGAAGTATACAGTGTAGGGCATATTGTGCTTCTGCATGCACTCAATTTATAAGTTGATTTTTGAGTGTAGAAGGTTGAGAGGTGACCTTATAGATGTTTGTAAAGTAATGAGGGGTATAAATAGGAATAATGGTAGTTGTCTTTTCAAGCCTAGGGGGCACATTTTTAAGGTGAGAGGAGAGTGATTTTAAAAAAGACCCTGGGGACAAATTTTTTACACAGAGGGTGATTCATGTGTGGAATGAACTTCCTAAGGAAGTGATGGATGTAGGTACAATTACAGCGTTTAAAAGACATTTGGATAAGTACATGAATAGGAAAGGTTGGAGGGATATGGGTCAAGAACAGGCAGGTGGGATTAGTTTAGTTTGGGATTATGTTAAGCGTGGACTGGTTTAAACAGGGGGTCTGCTTCTGTGCTGTATGACTCTGAGTCTATTAATATGACCCAGCAAAGGCATTTTCCATGATTTGATTTGATCTAATTTATTGTTATCACATGGGATACAATGAAAAGTATTGTTAACCAGACAAATCATACCTTATATAAATACTTCAGGGTGTTAGAACAGAATGCAAAATATAATGTTACAGCTACAGAAAAGATGCAGAGAAAGATCAACTCTTGTATATGGGGTCTGTTAATAAATCTGATAACAGTGGGAAAGAAGCTGTTCTTAAATCTAGTGTGTGTTTTCAAACTTTTGTATCTTCTGTCTGATGGAAGAGGGTGGAAGAGAGAATAACCGGGGGTGGGGTGGGGGTCTTTCATAATGTTGGCTGCTTTCCTGAGGTGGTGGGAAGTGTAGACAGAGTTAATGGAAGGAAGGCTGGTTTTGTGATGTACCAGATTGTGTTCACAACCCTCTGTAGGAAATATTCTTGTCATTGCTCTCCCTTCTGTTCCCTTTGTTTTTTGTCAGTGTGATAATTTTTGCATTACGCCATCTCCTGTGGAATGGAGCCCAGTTTCTAGCAAATGTCATAAAGGTGTGGCCATCAGTGGGATTTTCCATTCTTGAACAATTTTATCTGGGATTCCACCCTTATTGGGTGTCTTTCTGTTTTTTAAGCAATCTGTTGCCTTCTTAAACTCAAGTTATTATGGCCCTTAATCTCATTCATCGATGATGGGAAACTGAAGAGGAGGGTCAAACATAAACAGTGACCTGTCTATCCCACAGGATCACAAATCTCAGTGCTCAGCTCAGCAGGAGATCAGTTTACTTTTGTCTATCAGCCAATACCTCACAACTACCAACTTCAGAGTGATGGTAGGGTCAAACATCATCTTGATCCTTTCATATGTAGCTCATTGATTCTCATCATCGCAGGAAGTTTGGATTTCTGCACATCAGCTGATCCAATGTACATAGGACATCCTTATCGTCTGCATAGATATCTTGGCTTCTTTCAGGTCATGCAGTTGGTTTTATGTTGTGCATCATGCAGGCTTTGTTTTTTGCGTCAAAGGCAGATATCTGAGCTGAGCAGGTCTAAAGGCAGTCCTTGTTACCAGTTATGCCTTTAATAAATAACTGGTGTTGTGTTCAGTGTGGATGTGGAGAACACTGGACAGATTTTGCCTTCTTGTGGTAATCAAGTTGATTGCAATGTCTAACCCTTCGATGACAATATGATATCTTATGGAAGTGTCTGTTCTGAATGAATGTGTTTGCTGTTCAGAGTTCATTCAAGGTACAAAGTGCAAGAAGGCATAGTCTGTTTGTTGCCGATTTTGCCAAATATATGATCAACATGGCACGTTGGCTATGAATTGCTTTCTGTCCAAACACATGCATTGCAGTTAGCCAGGATGAATATTCACCATCATTTGAAATTTTCTTCACTACGGCATCTATGCAGCTGCAGGTGTGCTTTCTACCTGTGATGCTAACATATAGAGTTGGCACATATTATGCGGACTGTGCATCAAATGAAAGTTGCAAGAAGGTGAGGTGCTACTTGGCTGCTACTGACAACTCAAAGGACCATGTCGGCTGGTTAGGAACAGAAGGATGCTATTTCATCAAGTGCACCTAACTCAGCATTCTAGATCATTATATATTGTTTCCTCAATGCTATTTTCCCGCAATATCTCCATTTACCTTAATATAATTCATCTCTGGAAACCAGGTTATTTTTGCCTAGAACTTGCTCAGTGCTTGAGCTCCCACAGACCTCTGGTGTAGAGAATTTCAAAGCTTTAACACTATGATCTCATTCTCAATGGGCTATACCTTATCCTGAGATCAGAGCTGAAAATGTGTTGCTGGAAAAGCGCAGGTCAGGCAGCATCCAGGGAACAGGAGAAT
>NC_057719.1:60125619-60151201 GCF_004010195.1 Chiloscyllium plagiosum
ACTGGGACTGCCATAGTGTTAAAGGTTTAGATGGAGAGAAATTTGTTAAGTGCATACAAGACAATTTTCTGATTCAGTATGTAGATATACCTATTAGAGAAGGTGCAAAACTTGACCTACTCTTGGGAAATAAGGCAGGGCAGGTGACTGAGGTGTCAGTGGGGGAGCACTTTGGGGCCAGTGACCATAATTCTGTTAATTTTAAAATAGTGATGTAAAAGGATAGACCAGATCTAAAAGTTGAAGTTCTAAATTGGAGAAAGGCCAATTTTGACGGTATTAGGCAAGAACTTTCGAAAGCTGATTGGAGGCAGATGTTCGCTGGTAAAGGGACAGCTGGAAAATGGGAAGCCTTCAGAAATAAGATAACAAGAATCCAGAAAAGTATATTCCTGTCAGGAAAGGAAAGACTGGTAGGTATAGGGAATGCTGGATGACTAAAGAAATTGAGGGTTTGGTTAAGAAAAATAAGGAAGCATATGTGAGGTATAGGCAGGATAGATTGAGTGAATCCTCAGAAGAGTATAAAGGAAGTAGGAGTATACTTAAGAGGGAAATCAGGAGGGCAAAAAGGGGACATGAGATAGCTTTGGCAAATAGAATTAAGGAGAATTCGAAGGTTTTGTACAAATACATTAAGGACAAAAGGGTAGCTAGGGAGAGACGATCTTTGTGTGGAGCCACAGAAAATGGGGGAGATACTAAATGAGTATTTTGCATCAGTGTTTACTGTGGAAAAGGATATGGATGATATAGACTGTAGGGAAATAGATGGTGACATCTTGCAAAATGTCCAGATTACAGAGGAGGAAGTGCTGGATGTCTTGAAACGGGTGAAGGTGGATAAATCCCCAGGACCTGATCAGGTGTACCCGAGAACTCTGTGGGGATCTAGAAAAAGTGATTGCTGGGTCTCTTGCTGAGATATTTGTATCATTGATAGTTACAGGTGAGGTGCCGGAAGACTGGAGGTTGGCAAATGTGGTGCCACTGTTTAAGAAGGGTGGTAAGGACAAGCCAGGGAACTATAGACCGGTGAGCCTGACCTCAGTGGTGGGCAAGTTGTTGGAGGGAATCCTGAGGGACAGGATGTACATGTATTTGGAAAGGCAAGGACTGATTAAGGATGGACAACATGGCTTTGTGCGTGGGAAATCATGTCTCATGATTGAGTTTTTTGAAGAAGTAACAAAGAGAATTGATGAGGGCAGAGCAGTAGATGTGATCTATATGGACTTCAGTAAGGCGTTCGACAAGGTTCCCCATGGGCGACTAATTAGCAAGATTAGATCTCATGGAATACAGGGAGAACCAGCCATTTGGATACAGAACTGGCTCAAAGGTAGGAGACAGACGGTGGTGGAGGAGGGTTGTTTTTCAGACTGGAGGCCTGTGACCAGTGGAGTGCCACAAGGATCGGTGCTGGGTCCTCTACCTTTTGTCATTTACATAAATGATTTGGATGCGAACATAAGAGGTACAGTTAGTAAGTTTGCAGATGATACCAAAATTGGATGGGTAGTGGACAACGAAGAGGGTTACCTCAGATTACAACAGGATCTGGACCAGATGGGCCAATGGGCTGAGAAGTGGCAGATGGAGTTTAATTCAGATAAATGCGAGGTGCTGCAATTTGGGAAAGCAACCTTAGCAGGACTTATACACTTAATGGTAAGGTCCTAGGGAGTGTTGCTGAACAAAGAGACCTTGGAGTGCAGGTTCATAGCTCCTTGAAAGTGGAGTCACAGGTTGATAGGTTAGTGAAGAAGGCATTTGGTATGTGTTTCTTTATTGGTCAGAGTATTGAGTACAGAAGTTGGGAGGTCATGTTGCGGCTGTACAGGCCACTGTTGGAATATTGCGTGCAATTCTGGTCTCTTTCCTATCGGAAAGATGTTGTGAAACTTGAAAGCATTCAGAAAAGATTTACAAGGATGTTGCTAGGATTGGAGGATTTGAGCTATAGGGAGAGGCTGAACAGGCTGGGGTTGTTTTCCCTGGAGCGTTGGAGGCTGAGGAGTGACCTTATAGAGGTTTACAAAATTATGAGGGGCATGCATAGGGTAAATAGGCAAAGTCTTTTCCCTGGGGTTGGGGAGTCCAGAACTAGAGGACATAGGTTTAGGGTGAGAGGGGAAAGATATAAAAGAAACCTACAGGACAACTTTTTCACGCAGAGGGTAGTACGTGTATGAAATGAGCTGCCAGAGGAAGTGGAGGACGCTGGTACAATTGCAACATTTAAGGGGCATTTGGATGGGTCTATGAATAGGAAGGGTTTGGAGGTATATTTGCCGGGTGCTGGTAGGTGGGACTAGATTGGGTTGGGATATCGGCTTGGCATGGACGGGTTGGACCGAAGGATCTGTTTCCATGCTGTACATCTCTATGACTCTAAGTTGACTTTGCCCAATTTGTCCCCTCTTTTCTACATATTCCATTATTGGAGTTTTGACAATAGCTTTAATATTTTCCCTACTAATGATGTCATGTTAACACATATATAGATCTTAACTCCCCCTTTTCTGGTACTTTGCCAGCTTTCAGTCAATAGGATCCTTTCCAGAATCTGTAGAATTATGAAAGGTATGAAAGAGTCCATATCTGGACTACTATGAACCATTTTGATCTTGTGTAGCATGTGGCTGGGAGTAATTTTGAATTTATTGCTTTGAAGGTTCTGTTTTTCAATTGCTCCCCATCTCCCTACAATCTGCTTCCAAGGTTTCATTCCCTTTCACCTCAGTAATTGGCCCTGTCATGAACCTTAGGTTCTGGCTGTTCACCCTCTCAGAAGAAAATCCGGCACCTAGTGGCAGCACGGTGGCACAGTGGTTAGCACTGCTGCCTCACAGCGCCAGAGACCCCGGTTCAATTCCCGCCTCAGGCGACTCTGTGTGTGGAGTTTGCACATTCTCCCCGTGTCTGCGTGGGTTTCCTCCGGGTGCTCCGGTTTCCTCCCACAGTCCAAAAAATGTGCAGGTTAGGTGAATTTGGCCATGCTAAATTGCACGTAGTGTTAGGTGCAGGGGTAAATGTAGGGGAATGGGTCTGGGCGGGTGCGCTTCGGGGGTCGGTGTGGACTTGTTGGGCCGAAGGGCCTGTTTCCACACTGTAAGTAATCTAATCTAATCTAGTTTATGTTATCCTTCATCCTGGAACCGGGGGAAAATGTCATGATTTAGACAAGTTTATGGCTGCCAAAATATATGTCTGTTTCCCTAACTCAAGCATCCATTATCAGTACTGCTCTTCCACCCTTCTTATTCCCCTCTGGGACAGCTGCACTGCCTGTGGTACCACTCACTTTGATCTGGCTACACTTCTCTGAGGTACCATTGTCCTCATCTGTATCCAAATTAAAAACTGATTTGTGAGCAAGATCACCTCAGGGGACTCCCTGCATTATCTGCTCAGTTGTTTGGACTGCCTAGCATTCATCGATCCCTTGTCTGTCTGCACACTCCTAAGCTATGGTGCAAGCACCTCTCTTAATGTGTTATTCTTCATGTGGTCCTCTTCCTTATGGATGTCCAACAGTGACTCCAGCTGTCAATCACGTTCCAAGACCCAGAGCTTAAACTTGTGCATACAGTAACACGTGCTGCAGATTAGTTTGCCTCAGACACACTGTACACATGACTTACTACATTCCATCGAGCTGTTCATTCCACTCAGCTGAGCTGCCATGCCATATTTTCTCTCTCCTGATTATTTATTACAAGTAGAATAATAAGCTATTACAAGTAGTTTATCAATTATCCACCAATCAGTTCCTTCTGCTGCAATGAAGGAAGAGCCAAATATGGTACAGTAAAAGAAAAGGTACATCTCCTCCCCACCTCAGCTAACACACATTCACCAAACTCACTATGCTGTAAATCTCCACTCCACTTGCAAACTGCACAGAGAACCTGCAACAATAATCTTTGGATTTGGAGATGCCGCGGTTGGACTGGGGTGTACAAAGTTAAAAATCACACAACACCACACCAAACTCACTATGCTGTAAATCTCCACTCCACTTGCAAACTGCACAGAGAACCTGCAACAATAATCTTTGGATTTGGAGATGCCGGTGTTGGACTGGGGTGTACAAAGTTAAAAATCACATAACACCAGGTTATAGTCCAACAGGTTTAATTGGAAGCACACTAGCTTTCAGAGCGACGCTCCTTCATCAGGTGGTAGTGGAGGGCTCAATCCTACAGTGTGATGTAACTGAAATTATACATTGAAAAATTGATCGTTAAGCCTTTCATCTGTTAGAATACAGTGATAGTTTCACTTCTTTCATGTGTAAATCACAAAACCTTTTTGTTAAAAGTTGCATTCTCGGGTTAGCTGTTAACAATGGTGATAGCTAGACAATATGTTGAAGGTGTTGGCCCCCTGTGTTCTCTGTCTATGCCATGATGTTTAGATTGATTCTAATCTAAAAAGTGAGATAACGGAGTTTTACATAAATTCATGTAGTTTTTGAGCTCAAAGTTCTACATGAATGCATGCAGTTTTTGAGCAAAGTACAATGTAACCTTACAAGTACAAATTCACCCCACAAAATATATGTGTGCATGTGGGTCTTTGTCTGTCTGTCTGGGTTGGGGGTTGTGAGTGTGAGAATGTGTATGTGTGTGTGTGTAGTGAGTGCAGTGTGTCTTAAGTCTGTGAGGGGGTGCATGTGTGAGTGTGGGAGTGTGTGTGTCTGTAAGGGTGTGTGTGGGTGTCTGTGTGCACGTCTGTGTGTATGTGTGTCCATGTGAATGTGTGTATAGGAGTTCCTGTGCATGTGTGAGAGTGTGTGTGTGTCTGTAGGAGTATCTGTGTGTGTGTATAGTGCAATGGTGGTCACCTGTAATGTGACATGAACCCAAGGTCCCAGTTGAGGCCCTCTCTATGGGTACCGAACTTAGCTATCAGCCTCTGCTCGGCCACTTTTCTCTGCTGCCTGCATGAATTTATGTAAAACTCCGTTATCTCACTTTTTAGATTAGAATCTAAACATCATGGCATAGACAGAGAACACAGGGGGCCAACACCTTCAACATATTGTCTAGCTATCACCATTATCAACAGCTAATCCGAGAATGCAACTTTTTTAAAAAATGGTTTTGTGATTTACATATGAAAGAAGTGAAACTATCACTGTATTCTAACAGGCGAAAGGCTTAACAGACAATCAATTTTTCAATGTATAATTTCAGTTACATCACACTGTAAATCTTTGCTATAAATTCTGTGTGTTAGGATTGAGCCCTCCACTATTACCTGATGAAGGAGCGTCGCTCCGAAAGCTAGTGTGCTTCCAATTAAACCTGTTGGACTATAACCTGGTGTTGTGTGATTTTTAACATAATCTTTGGAGATACACTGCAAAAACTAGACTGAATTCATTTACCTGATTAGCTACATAGCTACTGTCCAGTAGAACTTGTTTACAAAACCAAAGGCTGGAAAAAACTTACTATATTACCTAATATTAATTCTTAGTACAATAAAAAGCCAGTTAAGTTTAACGAGACCACACGTTTGGAAAGTTATTGACAATTAACAACTGATCACATCAAACTCCCGCCACCTGAAATGTCCACTCCATTGCTAATCCTACAACATGCTCAAGTGTTCTTAGGAAGAGATTTAGGTGCTGCAAACTTGCATGGCATCCAATCACCCCCTTCAACCTAACCCTCTGAAGGTCAGTATTCAGAAGAAGGACAGAAACCGTGACATCTGGAAACTAAGTGGATGCAGTATTGGAAGGTGCTAATTTGAGGGTAAAACCAACAGTCTAATGGAACTTCACTCTTACTTTGTGTCAGGTTTGCTTCCTTGACCATTAGCACTTGGTCATACTGTTAATATACGATGATCAGCAGGCCCCTAGAGCCTTACACAGATGAAATTCTTTTCCTTTTGATGTGCAATTTCTTAAACTTGTTCATAGCAGCTAGGCCCCAGATGCTCAGCTGCAGAAACCAGCCTAGCCTCTAACTTTTCTCCCCATTCCAAGAGTAAATTAAATTACATTAAGTTAGATCTCCTCACTAACTCATTGCCTCAGTAATTTAATGCTCTCAGTAAAGCACACATTGCAATATTAAACCATCTCAGAAATCCATGTTAACTTTTATATTCATTTGTGGGACTTGGGCGTCGCTGGCTGGGAGCAGTGATAGCCTATCCCTATTTGCCCTTGAGAAAGTGGTGGTGAGCTGCAGTCCACCTGCTGTTGGTTGACCCACAATGCCGGTAGGGAGGGAATTCCAAGATTTTGACTGAATGACTGTGAAGGAACAGCGGTATATTTCCAAGTCAGGGTGGTGAGTGGCTTGGAGGGGAACTTGCAGGTGGTGGTGTTCCCAAGTAGCTGTTGCACTTGTCCTTCTAGATGGAAGTGGTCATGGGTTTAGAAAATGCTGTTTAAGGATCATTGGTGAATTTCTGTAGTGTATCTTATAGATAATACACACTGCTGCTACTGAGTGCCGTGATGGAGGGATTGAATGTTTGTAGATGTGGTGCCAATCAAGCGTGATGCTTTGTCCTGGATGGTGTCAAGCTTCTTGAGTTTTGTTGGAGCTGCACCCATCCAGGCAAGTGGAGATTATTCCAACACATTCCTGACTTGTGCCTTATAGATGGTAGATAGACTTTGGGGTGTCAGGAGGTGGGTTACTCGCCGCAGTATCCCTAGTCTCTGACCTGTTCTTGTAGCCACTGTGTTTATGTGGTGAGTCCAGTGAGTTTATGGTCAATGGTAAGCCCAAGGATGTTGACATTGGGGGATTCAGTGATGGTAATAACGTGGAATGTCAAGGAGTGGTTAGACTGTCTCTTATTGGTGATAGTCATTGTCTGGCATTTGTGTGGCGCGAATGTTACTTGCCACTTGTCGGCCCAAGCCTGGATATTGTCCAGATCTTATTGCATTTGAGCACTGACTGCTTCAGTATCTGAGGAGTCATGAATGGTGCTGAACATGGTGTGATCATTGGCGAACATCCCACTTCTGACTTTATGTCAGAGGGAAGGTCATTGATGAAGCAGCTGAAGATTGTTGGGCCTAGGACACTACCCTGAGAGACTTCTGCAGACAGGTCCTGGAGATGAGATGACTGACCCTCCACAACCACAATCATCTTCCTTTGTGCTAGGTATGACTCAAACCAGCGGAGTGTATGGCCCCTGATACTCATTAATTCCAGTTTTGCCAGGGCTCCTTGATGCCATACTCGGTCAAATATGGCCTTGATGGCCTCACCTGTTCTCTGGAATTCAGCTCTTTTGTCCATGTTTGAACCAAGGCTGTAATGAGATCAGGAACTGGGTGACTCTGGTGAACTCAAACTGGGCGTCAGTGAGCAGGTTATAGCTGAACAGGTGCTGCTTGATAGAGTTGTTGATGATACTTCCATCACATTACTGATGACGGAGAGTAGACTGATTGGATGATAATTACCCAGGTTGGATTTGTCCTGCTTTGTGTGTACAGGACATATCTGATTGGGTAGATGCCAGTGTTGTAACTGTACGGGAAGAGCTTGGTTAGGGGAGCAGCAAGCTCTGGAGCACAAGTCTTCAGTACTATTGCTGGAATGTTATCAGGGCCCATTGCCTTTGCAGTATCTAGTGCCTCCAGCCATTTCTTGATTTCACATGGAGTGAATCGAATTGGCTGGAGACTGGATGTCTGTGATGCTGGGGATCACTGGAGGAGCCTGAGATGGCTCATCCACTCGGTACTTCTGATTGAAGTTTGTTGCAAATGGATCAGCCTTATATTTTGCACTGATGTGCTTGGCTCCCTCCATCATTGAGGATGGGATATTTGTGGAGCCTCCTCTTCCAGTGAGTTGTTGAATTGTGTACCACCATTCACGACTGGATGTGCAAAGCTTAGATCTGATCTGTTAGTTATGGGATCGCTTAGCTCTGTCTATCACTTGCTGCTTATGCTGCTTGGCATGTAAGTAGTCCTGTTTAGTGGCTTCACCAGTATGACACCTTGTTTTTAGCTATGCCTGATGCTACTCCTGGCACACCCTCCTGCACTCTCCATTGAACCAGGATTGATCCCCTGGCTTGATGGTGATGGTTGAATGGGGGAATGTGCCAGGCTGTGAGGTTACAAAGTATAATCCTGCTGCTGTTGAAGGTCCACAGTGCCTCATGGGTACCCAATCTTGAGCTGCTCGATCGGTTCAAAGTCTGTCCCATTTAGCATGGTAATGGTGCCAGACAACACAATGAAGGTTATTCTCAATGTGAAGCCAGGTGGTCCTTTCCACAAGGACAGTGTGGTGGTTACATTTACTGACACTGTCAAGGACAGATGCTTCTGCAGCTGGCAGATTAATAAGGATGAATTCAAGTACGTTTTTCCCTCTTGTTGGTTCCTTCACCACCTGCCGTAGACCTAGTCTAGCAGTTTTATCCTTTAGGAACCAACCAGTTCAATCAGTAATGTTGCTGCTGAGCCACTCTTGGTGATAGGCATTGAAATCCACCACACAGAGTACATTTTGTGCCCTTCCCACCCTCAGTGCTTCCTCCAAATATTGTTCAACATTGAGGACTACTGACATACCAGCTGAAGGAGGACAGTATGTGGTAACCCATTAGAGGTTTCCTTGCCCATGTTCAACCCAAAGCCATGAGGATTCATTGGGTCCGGAGTCGATGTCAAGGACTCCCAGGGCAACCCCTGACTGTATACCACTGTGCCACCACCTCTGCTGGGTCTGTTCTGCCAGTGGGACAGGACATATCCAGGGGTGATAATGGTTGTGTCTGGGGCGTTATCTGTAAGGTATGATTCTCTAAGAATGACTAATCTGTGAGGCAGCTTTCCCAATTTCAGCACTAGCCCCCAGATGTTGGTAAGGAGGACTTTGCGTGGTCGACAGGGCTGTTTGTGTTTTTGCCGTTGTCTTTTCTGGTTCCAAGGTCGATGCCAGATGGTCCATCCAGTTTCATTTCTTTGTTGTGACTTTCTAACAATTGATACAACTGAATGGCTTGCTAGGCCATTTCAGAAGGCAGTTGAGAGTCAACCACATTGCTGTGGCTCTGGAGTCACGTGGAGGCCAGACCAGGTAAGGATGGCAGTTTTCCTTCCCTAAAGGACATCAGTGAATGAGATGAGTTTTTCTGGCAATTGGCAATAGTTTCATTGTCATCAGTCAACCCTTAATTCCAGATTTTCTTATTGAATTCAAATGCCACCATCTGCCGTGGTGGGATTCGAACCCAGGTCCCCAGAACATTTTTCTGAGTTTCTGGATTAATAGTACAATGAAAATATCACTAGGCTATCGCCTCCCCCATACGAGGCAACCATATCTCCCAAAAGGCCTCCCCATCAACAGTTCTTCTTCATAACATTAAATCCACTCACAGCAGTAATTAATTCACAAATAATCCTCAAAGAGATATTCCACCATAGCTTAAAATTTCCCCAACAGACCCCCATCACATCTGTAGTGCATTACTGTATGAACTCCACCAAATAAACATCTCACCATAGCAATCAAAATCCCCCAAAATTGCTCAACAGAACAATCAATTTCTCAAAATCACTTCTCACAATCACAAAATTCCACCCAGATATAAAGGAAAACCCTTCAATGTCAGCAGCAGAGACTTCCAGCAGAGCTCAGATCACTGCCTCAAGGACTCACAACATCACCTTTTTTTAAATATCTTTTCCTGAAATATGGTAAACTGAGAAATTTGTAGCCATTAAGACATTATAACCTCTTTGCTGTTGCAACTATAATTTTCCTTCAGTTAACCCTGATATAATATGTTTACAGAATGTAGAAATTAGTCACTTAAATTTATACACTGTTCAGAGTTTAATGGGATTATTGGCTTGAATACTGGCAGGGACATGCTATATTATCAGTGAAAGTGCAGATTTCCAGGTTTCCTTGAAGCTGTGCAGTTTAACTCCACGTTATGCATCTTTTGGCCCTACCAGTAACTCAATACGATTGATAGTTTTTATTTCCAGTCAACAGGGAGAGCAGGTAACAGATGCTGGAAAAAAGGGAGGAGTGTGGCTAATCTCCATCTTAAACGCTGAGTAGATGTCTTATTCTAGAGGATTGATTATGAGAGGCAGGTTCTGATGGGGTTTGGGGTGGGTGGGTAGTGCTGAGATGGGTAGTCTTACTCTTCCTGAGTCTCAGGCAATGTTACAAAAGCACTTGACCTCTCTTTGAAGTTGCTTTCTCCTCATTGGAGCTGCTGGCTCTCCAGGTTAACTCAGAGGTTGCCATTAAGATACATATACCAGTAACCTTCCTCCTATCAGCAGGTTAGGAGCCCACATTTATCCCACCTATGTAAACCCAGAAGCAAAAGCTTAGAGATGGATTTAGATCATGGTTCTGAATCTTGAAGTGTTGACGCCCAAAGTGAATGCAGCTACATGTCTTTTTTGAGCTAAATTTCAGCTTTTTCACTTATTATTCCTGTAGGGACTTTTCCTGATCTACCATCATAACTTAGGTGAAACACAAGTAGAATCTGTACAGAAATAGCATAAACAGCAGCTGTTTACAATATTTCTCCAGGGCTCATGCAGAAATAACAGTAGTAAATCAGGAGGAAATTCTCTTGAAATTCCAGACAAATACATTCATAATTTAACTTGAGAATTGAAGCCAAAATTGAGAGTACAATTTATATCAGAAATACAATGAGCAAAGTCTGAAATGGATTAATTATTCTTCAGAATAAACATCCTAATATATAACCAGAAGGTCTCATGATAGTGTCCCATCAAGCAATTTTAAACATCAATACATTATACATTCAAATCACATCTAAATCAGTCGTAAAATTTTAGGGAGGTGATGGTCAAAATGGGCGGCACGGTGGCACAGTGGTTAGCACTGCTGCCTCACAGCGCCAGAGACCCGGGTGTCCGTAGTGTTAGGTGGAGGGGTAAATGTAGGGGTATGGGTGGGTTGCGCTTCGGCAGGGCGGTGTGGACTTGTTGGGCCGAAGGGCCTGTTTCCACACTGTAAAGTAATCTAATCTAATCTAATCTAATCTAATCTAATCTAAAAAAAAAAGAACTGTGTATGCTGGAAATCAGAATCAAAAACTGAAATTGCTGGAAAATCTCAGTCGGTCTGGCAGCATCTGTGGAGAGAATGCAGAGTTAATGTTTTTGGTCCAGTGACTCTTCCTCAGAATTGATGGTAGCTAGTAAACATTTTTTTTGCAGAAGATAGCGTGGGCGGAGGGGCTCAGGTGTAAACAATAGCTGGAGATTGAACCCAAAGAGAAGTAAACTTGGACAGACAAAACAGTGGCTAATGGTCAGATGCAACCATCTGATGCATGTTTACCTCCCCTCCCTTGTCACCCTTCTGCAAGGATTGTTCCCTTCAAGACATCCTGGTCTACTCTTTCTCGAGTCCTAACAATCCCCATAGCCCCATGGCACTGCCCCTGCAACCACAGATGGTGTAACACCTGTCTGTTTACTTTCTCCCTCCTCAGTAGCCCAAGGTCCAAACACACATTTCAGGTGAAGGAGCACATTATCTGCACTTCACTCAATCTAGTTTATTGCATTCGCTGCTCACAATGTGGTCTCTCCATTAGGGAAAAAAAACCTAGACTGGGTGACCACTTCACAAAGCTCCAACATTCTGTCCACAAAAAAAGACCCTGTGCCTCCAGTTGCCTGCCACTTTAACATATACTGCCTTATTCCTGGCCAACATTTCTGTCTCAGGCTTGCTGCAATGCTCTAGCGACGCTCAGTGCAAGCTGGAAGAACAGTTCTTCATTTCTCGCTTGGGAACTCTACAGCCTTCAAGACTTAATATCTTCTCCCATGTCCTTACCCCAAACTCCACACACCAGGAGTCTGCTATTACATACTACCCATTGCTAACCACTAATACTCCCCATTAAAACATAGAACATTACAGCGCAGTACAGGCCCTTCAGCCCTCATTGTTGCACCGACCTGTGAAACCAATCTGAAGCCCATCTAATTGACACTATTCCATTATCATGCACATGTTTATCCAATGACCATTTAAATGCCCTCAAGTTGGCAAGTCTACTACTGTTGCAGACAGGGCGTTCCACGCTCTTACTCATTAATAGCTATTCATTCTCCTTGGCTGACTGTTAGCTACTCCTTTGGCTGACCAACTGTTCTTCTCTCTATTCAGACCTATCTCTACCTATTGTTTACTCCTTACCCCTCCCCCTATCTATCTTCTGCATAAAAGCTAGCATTTTTCTTCTGCATTTTGGAAAAGCTTTCTGAACCAATAGCCTTAAACTTTAGAATCAAGCCTTTTGCAAGATTTTGATCATTGCTTTCTGAAGTTACATTAAAGCATCTCAATATTTCTTAATCAGTATAAGTATTAGATATTTCTTCAAATTAAGAGGCAAAATTGTTACATTGAAGTGTAACAGCTGCCACGTACTACACATGTTCAGATGAATATATACTTTTGCAATTGATCAGCTCTCTAAAATTCACAACTTTTTCAAGGTGGTCCACTTTTGTGGGCTTTTCAATTTCTTCTGTCAGTTGGAAATCAAAATCAGAATCTGAAATCCTGACTGAATCTGCTCTGAAACAGACAGTACAGTTGAGTTATGGTGCCTGATTCTCTGGGTTACATGGTGCTAACTTGCTACTGCAGTGTGTGCGCAGTACTCTGATATTGCAACTAATCTCTACAGGCATAAGAGGTCAGGAAATCACTTCCAATAGAAAATGGCATGCCTGTTTTGACCATTTGCTTCCATGTAAAGCTGAGATGTCCACCTGTATTTATTTAATGGTGATGGTCCAATTCAGGTGCTGGACAGGATGTCAAGCTCCTGTGAGTGCTGCAGGAATACCTACAGGACTACCCCAAATGGTAGATGAACATGATTTCTTTGACAAATTGAGCAAAAGCACACCATTCGTTGTCCATAATTAACCCATCAAAACCTTTTGCATTTTTAAAATCTCCGAAAATAAGGAAGAATAAGTTTGCCTTGGAGGGAGTGCAACACGTGTTCACTAGACTGATTCCTGAAATGAGGAGATTGACAATGGATTAGAAATTGTGCAGGACTAGACCTACATTCAGAAGTGATCTATGTGAAATGTATAAAATTCCTAAGTGATAGGGTAGAATTAGGACAGACCTTTGTTTTTCCGGCTGGGAAATCAGAGGAACAAGAAAATGAACCATCATAAAATTTCAAAATCAAATGGTTAAAATGTTTAAAATTCTGTATCCCGAAACTATGGATGCTCAGATTTTGAGCACATTCAAGACAGGGGTCAACAAGTTTTTAGATAGTAAAGAAATTAAGCAATAAAAAGGCAGTGCAGAAGATGAGACAGCAGATTGGCCGTTATATTATTGAGTGGTGAAGCAAGCTGAAAAGACCCAATGAACTATTCCTATTTACGATCTGATGAAAGGTCACTGACCTAAAATTGGATCTTTTTTTTCTCCAAAGGTGATGCTTGACCTGTTGGTGTATTTCTAACATTTTTTATTGTTTTTTTCAAGTTTCCAGCATTCAGTATTTTGTTTTCTGCTACAAGAATAACACTGCTTCCTCAAGTTTTAACTAACTGATAGGAAAACATCTAACAAATAGCAAGCAGCTAAACAAACTACTCAACATCCTTTGATCTGTATAAGAATTAGTTCAAATGCTTTCAGTAATTTTTCACTGAGAATAAAAATATTGATGTAACATGAAAAAGTTATAATTAATGTTAAGAAAATCCTTGAGCCACACAGTTCATACTATTTTGCCAATATTCTAATGTTCCATCCATTCTCATATGTCTGTGTCCCATCTTTAGCTCCATTCTTTGAGGTGACATGGATTTTTAGGTACCAATAAAAACTATTAATTATGAGATTTCCCTATCAAAATCATTGACAGCGTGGTATTGTGCTAAAAGATAGGTGTGTGTGAGTGAGAAGATAGGTGGATGAATAAGAGGATGGCAAGCACATGCGAGGGAAGGAGAGTGCATGCGAGGGAGGGAGGGCATGTGTGAACGCAAGGTAGTGAGGGTGTGTGCAAGGGAGGGAGGGGCAAGTGAGAGAGGGTGGGTGAGCACCTGTGAGGGAGGGAGAGAAGGTGGGCGTGTGTGAGGGAGGGTAGGTGAGTGTGAGGGTGGTGACCTACATTAGTATGTGGATGGGAAGAGGAAGGAAAATGAAGTAAAGAAAGGCCTTTGGGGACAACTACATTTTTGTCCTGATGAGATTGTCAGGATATTGAATATAATATGTTGCAAAGTTCTCATATAAGGGCCTTTCACTCATTTAAAATTTGTTGTTGCCTATTACTTTAATATATGTGCCTGAAAATAGTGAAGGAATGTTGAGAAGCCAGATATTTGAATATCACTTGCAGAATGAGAGTGAAATTTTTATTCGAGATTCCAGCTTGTCTCGGAGTAAATAAACATGCATCATGCAGGTTGGTTGTGTTGCTTTGTCAGCTCACCTTTCATAATGTTAATACAGCATCAGCTTCAATTTGAAGTGACAGTATTAATGTGCCCTTCTGCTGTATAGGAATGATGTGAAGCTTTAACAGATCTGTATTCTGAATGCTTAGCATGTAGCTTCAGTCATGGTTTAACAGGGTGTGAGGAAGCTTATTGTAGTGCCCATAATTTCCCCATGTACTTAGTATAATGAAATACAGCCTGCTGTAGCTTGGCAGACTTCCACAGGATGTTTAACATCTTCTGCATCTGTTTCCACATCCTTAGGTTACTGGACACAATGGTGATCTGTTCCCCCAAGAATTATTGCATTTAGTTATTTATTTTAATAAATAAAATTCCTTTATATGAGTAATGAGTCATGATATTTGCTGGAGCACTCAACATTCATTTAAGACTTCACAGAATGGAAATCATATAAACCCTACAATGTGGAATCAGGCCATTCGGCCCATCGAGTTCACACTGACCTCCAAAGAGCATTCACTCAGACCCAGCCTCTTGCCCTATCCCTGTAATCCTGCATTCCCCATGGCCAATCCACCTAGCCTGCACATCCCTGGACACTATGGGCAATAATCCACAGCAACCTGCAGATCTTTGGACTGTGGGAGGAAACTTGAGCACCTGGAGGAAATCCATGCAGACACAGGGAGAATGTGCAAACTCCACACTGTCACCCAAGGGTGGAGTTGAACCAGGTCCCTAGTGCTGTCAGGCACAGTGCTAACCACTGAACCATCATGCTGCCTGACTTGTCAAAACATTTTCAAAACTGACCCAATTTTCTAAACGTAATTTTTGTACATTTCTGTTTTTCATTTAATTGAAACAAGGGGGTGGAACAGTACCATCCTCAGTGCAATAAAGGCTGGCAGTTTTCCTTCTGAAATTCAGGTGTGGCCTTAGGTGTGCTGGATGACATCTTATTCACTGATGCCTGGGGCAAGTTACTTCACCTGATCGCAGCTTCTCAGACCTTTACCGTTGCAGGTGAGACATTGAGTGTGTTAAATAGTGAATCACAAATAGCCACAAACATGGGACATTCTCTATCCAGTGGTTAGAGTGAAGAGGACATCACATCACACCTAAGCATCCTGTACAGTAAAGCAGCACAGGTCAGTGCTGATGGAATCTACAAAACAATAACAAACTCTGCTAGAAAAAGTCAAAGATTTCCAGGACTCCCCAAAGATATGTGGTACCACCTATCTGCTCTGTCTCATGAACAGGACCATCACCCATAGCTAGTAAGGCTCAGCATCAAATGCATGGTGTCCATTCAAGGGCTTACATCCATCTCATCTTTTCAAGCTACAAATCTTTCTTGTGCTCATTTCTTCTTATTTGCATACTGAGGATGCCTCATTACCTGGCAGGATGATGAATGGTTATAAACTGCTCAGCAACAAACCCAAACAAGCAGACAAAACATGTCCAGAAACCTTAGCCACTCTCCCCTACATCAAAGACATCTCGGAAATGACTACCAGACTACTCAGACACCTTGGCATCATGGTAGCCCACAAACCCACCAACACACTAAAACAGCAGCTAATGAACTTGAAAGACCCTATACAGATAACAAACAAAACTAATGTCATTTACAAAATACCGAGCAAGGACAGTAACAAACACTACATTGGACAAACAGGCAGAAAACTAGCCACCAGGATACATGAACACCAACCAGCCACAAAACAACATGACCCTCTCTCACTAGTCTCCTCACATACGGATGAGGAAGCACACCACTTCGACTGGAACAATACATCCATCCTTGGACAAGCCAAACAAAGATACGCACGACAATTCCTAGAAGCATGGCATTCCAAGTGGAACTCTATCAACAAACACATTGAGTTAGACCCCATCTACCATCCCCTGAGAAAAGGAACAGGAAGTGACTTCACCACAGGAAATAACATCAACACAGGAAATGACATCACCAACCCAAAGAAACCCAAACATATAAATCGAAAGCAGGAATTTTCAGCAGTGCTTTGCATGAGGCCCACTGAAGATGTTACCTAGTAGGGTGACGAAACATCTGTAAACGAATCTTACAGCTCAGCGAGCAAACCTATGTCCATAAACCGTTGCTGTACATATTTCAGCAGAGTGACCTCAGTGAGTACCTTAGCTACAAGAGACTTTGGGATACTATCTGGTAATGATATCACTGACATGTCTGTAGCTGGAAAAAGAAAAAAAATGCCTGAGGTCTCTGACATTCAGACACACCAGCTCAACTCCATGCAGGCCACGAACAAACGGCAGAGAGATGCAGGGGAACCTCAGGTAAAACCACTTCAGTAGATAGAACAAAAGACAGAGGGGTCTGTCCATGTTTTTATGACTGTGGTGCATCTGGTATATGAGCAACTGTCAGCCTCCATGGAAAGGTTAGTAGCAATCTCTGAGACCCAGGGCCAGCAGACTGCTTCTTGGGTGTGGGCTATGTGCTCAGACATATACTCCATTGCTCTAACCATAAATGTTCAGCAGTGGTGCTCCATCATTGTCTATATTCTGCCCTTTTGTAAATGTGTAGACACTTGCACTATTGTAGAGTTTGATATTGTCTTATTGACTCAAAGGAATAGGTAAGGTGATTCATTGTGAAACATGTGGAGCATCTTCAAACAGCAAAAGGATGTACTGCATCGTAATGTCCACACCATAGTATCTCACATTACCAACAAAATGGTTGAGTGAAGATCGCCTCATCTATCAGAGAACGACACACCTAGACAGATTGTGGATTGGAGCCAAAGTGATACAAATGAATCTTGGGGACAGTGAGGGTAACAGTGATGTCTAAGGGAGGAGTCAGACCTGCAATGTGCAATTGGTAGATCTGTACAATTGTATTATGGGAGAGATAGCAACATCTGTCATGTTTCCACAGATTGCAGGAGGGAAAAGTCTGTCCCATGTTTGGGGTTCTCAAAGACATGCTCTAACAATGAACAACTTGCACATTAAGTTTCCACCATAATGCTGTTTGATGAAGGAAACAAATCTACAAATTGAAGCCCATGATAATGGAAGTACTGTTCAGGCATTGCAAGGGCATAGTGACACACAAGGAACATTCTCAGGATGATGGACAATTTCGAAAGAGTCTAGTACCTAAAAGCAACCTATGACATTACAGCTCCCTGGATGTATAATGAAGGCTTGCATTTTCTAGTTGTTATGGTCACAAATTAAGGGAACATTAATGGAGTGGAATCTTTTTCTGTTTGTGAACACTGCTGATTGGTAATAGGGCATTCTCATAGTTTTGAATGCCATTATTCAAGTGACTACCCTTTACTTTGGTCTCTATGATGGATACTTTCAATTCCAATGTCCACTTTCTGCCCTTGGTTGGATGATGGATGTAGAAGCGACCTGTAAATTGGATGCATCCTATAAGATCATGTCAGAGAACACACTGCTAATATAAGTGGAGTCTGGTAATGGGAATGACCTTAAAGTCACGTTCTCTTCATTTGTAGTAAAAATTCACCCTTTGGTGTCATTCTTGGCATGCATTGCTAATAAACGATTAAACATTTAATGGCTACTCTTGCTGAGTATACTTGACATGGATTTATTTCCTGTTTTAAAAATAAAGTTTTTAATTCTTTTCATGAAATTATGCCACACAGCAGCAGATTCTGTATAAGACTGCTTCCTCCTCAGAAAGGGGTAGATGTCGGAAGGATGTTTTCCGTGAAAATAAAGTGTAGACCATTTAGGACTGAATTGAAGAGGAATTTCTTCACTCAGTAAGTACTGAATCTTTGTAATTTCTACCACAGATTTTGAAGGCTGAGTCGTTGAGTACACTCAAGACTGAGACTAATAGATTCCTACGCATGAAAGGCATGAAAAGACACAGGCATAGTGCAGGATCATTCTGTTGAAGTTGAAGATCAGCTATGATCTCACAAAATGGCAGAGGGAGCTTGAAGAGCTGAATGGTCTAATCCTGCTTCTATTTCTTATGTTTTTTTTTTAATCACGTGAGGTGACCTGGAAACAGCAGCAATATCACGAGAAGACTGACAGGAAACAACTTAGATAAGACTAACTCCAAAGACCTATTCAGAACAGCAGTCAAGCACACAGAGAACCAACCCTGTCTTTTGCCTCCCCATCCCAATACTCCTAACACTGCAAACAAACTGACACAATACCTGTAGCCCATTTCATTTCAAGCCCCAAGTTTCCAATCAATGCATTTCTGATCTTGGTCTTGTTCAACAGTGGAAAGCACTGACTGCAACAGCATCCTCCCTGCTCTTAGGGTTGGGAAATGTTACACATGTAGGGACCTTAAATAAATTGGGAGAAAACCTCAGAGAAGATAAATGTATTTATTTAGTTTTTGTACAATAAACTGCTCCTGTTTGAAAAACACTTTTGGATAACTAATGGTTGTGAGTGCTGTACATTAATTTTAAATGCTAATAGTTATATTGTTTAATGCAGTGGTATTTCTAATCAAGTGATTACTTGCAGATAACACAAAATCACACACCCACTTTGACAGTGTTCATCTCTGCACAGCACACTCATCAACACTGAATAGGTCATTGTCAGAATAAATCACATAATTCTGCAGATTATGTCAAGGTGTGCAGTATAGCATACATCTCATTTGGATGTCAGGATGGCTTATGTTCACATCATAATTTCACCAGTGAGGCACTGAGTTTGGCTTGCCCAAGTTTTCCTATTTGCAATCCTGCTGAAATGTTTTTGCATCATACACTAACCATCACAGGAATAAAGTAAGAATAAAAAAAACTTAGAAGTCAACAGATTTAGTCATTTGATTCATAACATGAAAGCAGGATGTAGCTCCCGTTCAATTGCATTGGTTTGTTCGACATAATTTCTCTGATTTTGACATAATTGTATTCAGTGAACTTGAATCAACCTTCTACATGAGCATTAAAGAAAGATGTTGCACTAGAATTGGACACCTCCCATAAAATTGGCAACTCCCTGAGTAATCAACATTGTCAGTTCCCACAAAATGCATTCCTTTACCAGCCTTTGAAGAGGCTCCAAACATTAAGCAGGATCTGTGAGTGCAAAGACACTAATAGATATATTGGATAGGCTTTAACGGCTTTTTTTCTTATATATACCAAGAAACTGAGTACTTGAGCTAATTTAATGAGAAAATCATTCTGCATGGTTTTACAAAGAAACTTAGAATCATTTAATGTCAGGTTTTTCTTGCTTCTCTCTTGCCCTTCAACAATGGTAAAGGCTACCAAAGTGATGAAATGCCCTATGAATTGATATATAGACTAAACAGTTGTGTCCCAATAAAAGCATTTCCTTCGGGTGGTCACAGATCTTCAGTTAGCACATACACAGCTATTTTCTGTTCCCCCTGTTAGCCAAGTTTCTTTCTGCAGGTCAGAACTGCAAAGCTTTATGTAAAAATGCTTGTCTGGAAAAAAATACAATTGGCACAATATACTTCAGGCTAAATTAACACCAGCATTGAGCGTTTCCAGGACTGAATTTTATCTATGCCTAAAACTCTTTTTCTGCAAAGTGAACCCTAGTGATCTGTTGCTAAACGTGTCCAAAGGCAGCAAATTTAGGGTCCGCGGAAGGGTACTATGTCAGCTATTCAGTAATGTGCTCCCTGCTTGCATTTCCAATGTCACCAGGGTATTTGACCTGCAAAGGGGAGGTGTTAAGTGACCTGCTTGCTATAATTCCCACTGCTGTTAGTACTTATCCCAATGGGAGAGATCCAAGTGTCCAGGTCACCAAAAAGGGATGTTGGCCTGGTAGACTGGCCTGGGATATAAACTTCCTGGTTGAGCACTGATGTGCTCACTGGAGACCCTCTCCCAAGGTGTGATAACAGCCACCTAACAGTCACACCCTTTGATTACTCAGACCTCCCCCTATGCCCCCTGCTCCAGTCTCCTTGCCTTGGCCTGATAAGGCTCTGGACTCATTTCAGATCAGCCTTCATTGCTGAACATCTTCATTGGAAACTGCCACAGACTCAGCAACGGTCACCACTCTCAAGCAAACCGCACTGACAGTCATTTGGTTGACAGCTTGTGCTTGTGTCTTGTGCTCTTGAAGGAGGGACTTTGTGGAAGAGATGCCAATTAAAGGCCCAACAGCTCTTGAATGCTGCAGAGTGAGCTATGTCAAACATCAGCACGTTTGGCCCTCAGCTTGAATTTAGCCGATTGGGTCAATTTTAACCCTGCTGTCCATATGCAGTAGTTACTTAGCTCTCATGGCTCAACCCTTTAAATCCATTTCCAACTAAAGCTCAAGTATTCTGCAGACCGAGAAAGTAGTTAAAATATCCTGGGCCTGAAAATTAAACCAGAAAGCATCTTTTGTAATTCCCTCACATCTCCCATCTGGAACCTTGGTGTGGAGAAAGTCATCTGCACATTTAAATATAGAAACAAAAAAAGTGATTGTTTTACAAAACTAACAAATAATTTATGAAACAGCAATGGTTCAAGAGACATTTTACATTGTCTCTCCACAAGCTGTTTTAATGCTTAGAAAAGAATCAAAAACATAGATTATAAATATATTGGGTTTCAATGTTTTTTACTGATTGAAACCTGTGTTTAACTCCATTTACCTCAAAGAGACAAAGACCTATGTTTCAGACCAGCTCCTAGATATGTAAACACAGCATAAGAATTATTCTGTTTTAGTCATTTTCATTTTCATGTTGATAAATATGGAATAGATAAGCAGATAGAAGGTTAAGGAAGTGAACAGTCAAATGGGAAGGATATGCTGAGCAGGTCAATGTATTTATTAGATCCAGCAATTTACTCGTTGTTACTCAGCTTCCAATCAGGGCCACTGATATGTATTTTTCATAGAAACATTGGCAGAATTGTGGGAATGTAATTTTCAAAAAAAAAACCAAATTTTGGACTGCATGCAAAACACAAAAGGAATTACTTTTTTTTTAATAAACCAGTCTGCCTCTTCATAATTGTTGGACATGCAATACGTTCACACTGCTGCAGATGAAGTGTGCTCTTTCCAAGCCCAGGCATAAATGAAGTAAATAATGCAAGATAAATGAAGTCTGGAGGGTGGGATGGGATTGGGGAGGGGTGGAGGCGGATTGCCAGAGTGTTGGGAGTGTTTGGCTGTGAAGCTATTGGAAAGTATGCCTGCAGATTTCATCTACAGCTGTGCCTTATGACCCCCTTTGATCACAGAGGCTGCCCTTTTTCCAGGCTACTGACATGGGGCTGCAGTCTAAGGAAAATGAACATAGAATTATGTTCAACAACATCAGCCTGGATTTTTATCCAAGATGCAAGTTGTGGGAATTAGGAAATTTCCCAGCTCAGCACGCTTGCCTCAGGAGGAATTTCCATCAAACATTTCAATTACATTCACGATGGTGGTGATGTTTGGGTGGCAGGCATGAACAGTATCTGGGTCTCCTACCCCACAGAACGAGTTCAGAGGCAGCTGAGTGGTTAGGCAAACTATTTGATAGAACTGCCTCGGTGCTACAGGACTTCATCCCCATTACAAAAAAAAGTGAACGGCTCTCTATCCCTCATCCCTCAAGCACTTCCTATATTACATCCAGGCTCGTTCATGCCATCTTATGCCCCCTCATTAATCTCTGTACTAAACTATGGTACTTCCAAACTTTACCCACTACACAGAAAAGGAAATTCTAAACTAACAATAGGATATACAAAAAAAACTTTTAAAAAGTCATTCATTCTACATTCTACCTTTTTTTTAAAGTAGCTATTTTACAACAGCCTTATAAAACTGTTAACCATTCAGATCATTTCAAGTGTCAATTGCAAAATTTACAAGCACTTGAAACTTGAATCTAGTGTAAACAAACAGAGCCCACAGAGCATAAATTAAGTAATGTTTTCCCAGTTCAGCTGTTTAGGATTTTATTCAAGTATCAGGATGCATTCTTGGCCAGGGGTTAGCACTGTTGCCTCGCAGGTTCGATTCCACTCTCGGGCGACTGCCTGTGTGGAGTTTGCACATTCTGCCTGTGTCTGCATGAGCTTCCTCTGGGTGTTCTGGTCTCCTCCCACAGTCCAAAGATGTGCAGGTTAGGTGGATTGGCCATGCTAAATTGTCTGAAGTGTCCACAGATGTGCAGGCAAGATGGATAAGCCAAGGGAAATGCAAGGTTACAGGGATAGGGTCGGGGGATTGGACTGCTCTTTGGAGGGTTGGTGTGGGCTCAATGGGCCAAATGGCTGCCTCCACACAAAAGGGATTTTAAGATCAGTACATTTCTGACCTCAGTTAAAATTGTTAAAATTCCATTTGGTAAGTTGCAGGCAGGAAAGAGGAAATAATATTTATTATTCAGAGCGTGCAGAGTTCAAGTTCCGTATTTGATTGTGAGAGCTTTAAGAAATTCTTCAACACCAGCATTTGTTGGACATTCCTAATTACCCTTGAACGGAATGGCTTGCTGGGCCATTTCAGAGGGGCAGCAGTTAAGAATCAAAGACACTGTGGGTCTGAAGTCACGGGGTGGCCAAACAACATGAGGATGGAAGACTTCTTTTCAGAAGGAAACAAATGAACCAGCTGAGATTTTCATCCAAGAATCAATGTTTGACATTACTGAGACTAGTTTTCAATTCCACAAGCATCCACTTCCTACACCACCGAAGCTCAATAGCAGCAGTCTGTAATATCAACAAAAATCACTATAAAAATTCACTAAATATCCTCAGTCAATACCTTCCAAATGCACGACCACTTTCATCCAGAAGGAGAGTGCAGCAGATATATGGGAACACTACCACCTTTAAGTTTCCCCCAAGCCACTCACCATCCTGACTTGAAATATATCACCGTTTCTTCACTGTCATTGCGTCAAAATCCTGGAATTTCCTCCCTAATGGCATTGCTGGTCAACCCACAATAGATGGTCTGCAGTGATTCAAGGCAGCAGCTCACCACCACCTTGTGAAGGGCAACGAGGAATGGGCAATAAATACTGGCCAGCCAGCGATGTTGACATCCCACCAAATAAACACATTTAAAAAAAAATTACTACATGAATTTAAAGTCCACCAGTTGGGTGGGTGGGATTTGCAACCAAACTGTCAAATCATTGGCCTAGGTTTCTGGATTACTAGTCCAGTGGCATTGCCACTACCACAATCTACCCTTTAATAAAAAATTTATGTATTTGCTAATTTTGCTTAGATTTGTGTATACACCACCAGTAGCCTGGCATTGAGACTCCTTTAGCAGTCTTACTCTATCATTGAAATGTCTATGCAGAAGCAAAAATATGTTTTAGCTTAAAACATATCAAATATTGTGCCAGCTTGCCTGCCTTGGAGAAGTTTTCCTCCTCTCTCTACAAGAATCTCAGGGAGTCCCTCTTCCACTGCAACTCCCAGGTCATTTCCTCTGCCCTGAAGCTCTTCAACCATGTCGTGAAACAAACTCGCTACCACAGCCACATTTGCTTTCTCAGTGCCTGCCTCTGTAACCAACTCATCCCACACGGACTCTGGACCACCTTTAAACCAGCAGAGTTCGGACCCGAACAGGACAAACAGTACAGACTACAGATTCAAAAACACCAGCAACAGTTCTCCTTCAAGATCCTCCGCTCCATGCTTGCAGCAATGCGCCGGCACCTAACCTCTCTACAGTCAGCCCTGCCTCAGCTGAGGACCACACTCTCTCAGAATTGCAAAGGACCCACTCTGTACTACATCCTCAGGAGAATTCATACTCTCAACAAACAATATTTCAACTCCATCTCAAACATCAAAAACTGTAAGTCAACAAACTTTTATCTACCCACCTCCGTAACCAGCGCTCCTCAAACATTCAAGAAGATTCCCCCGGCCTCTGTAACTACTTGGACTCCATTAGCCATGCGGCTGGTGCAGCTGCCACCCCCACACTGATTGATGATATCACTTCCGCCCCATCATGGCCACTCCCACAACCACTTCCGCCCCTCACAATTCCTCATACACCACACGTGACATCACTTCCGCCCCTCACATCATCGCTGATGTAACACACTCAGTGACTTCCGCCAACCCTACCGCCATGTCTGTTACCACTTCCGCCCCCACCAACGCCACTCACCTGCATTCTGCTGACACTCCCCTACATATCCCACTGTCACCATTCCCGGCTCCCAGAACCCTGAGGGGAGCACCACCCCTGCTCATGACTCCATCCCCATTCCCCCCACCATCACACCCACTCCAGTTACTGGCTCCGCCCCCACTCCCAGCTCCACACCCACACCAGATCCCAGCTTGCAGCCCTGTCGAGTTTTCACCATCCCTCCAGACCTTCCCCTCACTGAGGACGAATGATCAGTCCTCAGCATAGGACTCACCTTCATTCCCCTCTGTCCACGCATCAATGAATTTAATACACGCGGTGATATCGAACAATTCTTCCGTTGCCTCCGCCTCCGAGCTTACTTTCACAATCAGGATTCCCGTCCACCTTCCGAGGACCCCTTCGCCCACCTCTAACACACTGCATCCACCTGGACACCCCGCGCTGGCCTATTACCTGCCCTCGACCTCTTCATTTCCAACTGCCACCGAGACATTAACCGCCACAACCTGTCTACCCCCCTCCCCCACTCCAACCTCTCACCCTCACAACGCGCAGCCCATCAATCCCTCTGTTCCAATCCCAACCTCATCATCAAGCCAGCAGATAAAGGGGGCGCAGTGGTAGTCTGGCACACTGACCTCTACACCTCTGAAGCCAAGCGCCAATTCGAGGATACCTCTTCCTACTGCCCCCTCGACCATGACCCCACCCCCCATCACCAAATCATCATTTCCCAGACCATACAGACCTCATCACCCTCAGGAGATCTCCCACCCACAGCTTCCAACCTCATAGTCCGGGAACCCAAGATCCACAAGCCTGACCACCCTGGCCGACCCATTGTCTCAGCATGCTCCTGCCCCACCGAACTGATCTCTATCTACCTCGACACTGTCCTATCCCCCCTAGTCCAGGAACTCCCCACATACATTC
>NC_057719.1:60152554-60159753 GCF_004010195.1 Chiloscyllium plagiosum
CCCCACCCTCCTCTAGCTTATCTCTCCACGCTTCAGGCTCTCTGCCTTTATTCCTGATGAAGGGCTTTTGCCCAAAACGTCGATTTTGCTGCTCCTCGGATGCTGCCTGAACTGCTGTGCCCTTCCAGCACCACTAATCCAAAATCTGGTTTCCAGCATCTGCAGTCATTGTTTTCACCTAGTTGATTTTAACCCTACTGCAAATTCTCTAAAGCAATGTGCCTGTTTGGTGTTCCTTATATCACCATCTCGCCTTGCTTTGGCCTATACCAATTGTGCTTGACTGGTTAAACCTTGACGTTCACTCAGTGAACAAGTAAACAGATAATAAAGAAGCCACCACGGGCTGCACTGGATGCACAGGGATAGACATTCTAAGTTTTGTATAAAACTCTGTAAATAAAGCTTCTGAAAAGCTAGAAATGAACATCACCCCTGCATTGATCTGTGGTACATTAAAATAAAACAATCTGCTTGATATCTAAACTAATGCATTTATATTAGACCTGCTGAAAATGTGGATGATAATGAGAAATAAAAACCAAGTACATAAGAACATAGAAAATAAGAGCAGGTGTTGACCACATGGCTCTTTGAGTCTCCTCTGTCATTCAACAGGGTTGTGACTATTCTGATTTTCCACATTCTCACCTTTTCCTCATTATCCTCAGCTTCTCTATTGCTGAAAAACCTATATATCGCATCTTAAATATATTCAATGACTCAGCCTCAAGGCTCTAAGGGTTGGCAATGCAAAATAGATATCAAATTGATAAATGAAAGAATGTCAACTGACTTACTTATTGCTATAGATTACACTATGCTAAAAATATATCCATCTCATGATCTTGACCCTATAATCTGACAACCTGGTTATCTACTTAAGTATGCAGGTAAATAAAAACATTCAAAATGCAAGTTAAAATATTAACTGATAAAATTCCTTTAGAATAATTTTAGTGAAGAAATCAAGAGAATACAATGTAGGATTCCCCCTTTCATACCCACATTTATTATTGAGAAGTGGTTTCACTTCATTAGAGTCTGTGCAATGTCCCAGTTAAATCTGTTGCTTTTATCAAACCTTACTGCTTGATAACAGCATGATGAATGATCCACAGCTAAAGAAAAAATACAAATTATTATATTTTATATATTCAAAAGCAAATATTATGATTCTTGAAATTCAATCAGCATGTCCCAGTTGGGATATTATTAAATAGTTATTTACCTTATAGCCCGATGATTTGATATGAACTCCTCTCTTTGTCAGTGTTGACTTCATTCTTATAAAAAATGATCGCTCCAAGCTATTGTCAATAGTCAGCAAAGTTGGGCTAGTGGATTCCACTGTGGGATTAAAAAAATAGCATTATTGATGTGATTCTGATCATGTAATGTCCAACCTTGTCATGATTTTATTTGGAAATATGCCAAGATTCTTCCTCTGCAATCAATGTTCATGTCACTAGCTGGCAGTAAAGGCAGTATTTCCAATAGCTTTTCTGTGCAATGTATAAATTGATTCTAAAATTTTACATTTAAGAGAACAATAATTATGTTTTTAAAATATCCAAGGAGAAATATAGCAGAATAAGCATTAGCAAACATTTAGCTTGACGAATGTGCACTTCTCATGGGCTAATGCCTTGATGACAGTTTACTCTTGTGATGGAAAGCTGAGCGGTCTTAATCTTTCCCTCTCACAATAAACCATCATGGTGATGACAGAAATTGGGCAACTAGTGATGTTCTGAGTAATATAAAAAGTTTATCAGTCAGCTCACTATAAACCATGTGTCAACATTATTATAGTAAACAGTAATATTTTTTGACGGTTGATATTGTTTTGAACTCAACCATTGCCATTTGAACAAATTCTACACAAGAGGATACCAAAAATTTGCACAAGATAATCCACTTTTCTACCTTCAGGTTATTTCATTTCAGCAGAGACACTCAAATCAACTATTGTTATTTCAACTTTTATAATGACATCCTATTGATAAGTTGCTTCTTTTTGAAAAATCCATTTTTGAAGGCACTTATATTGCCTTTTTGAAGTCACAACTATTTTTCTTTATTCAAGTGGTGCAATGCTATAAATTTAGCACTTTCATTTCCACTGATTAAAAAATGAATTACTATAAAATTCTTCTCATCATCTAACATGCTATAATATGCCAACAGCTTTTTAATTTTATTTCATGAAGTCTGTAATGCACTATCCAGGCAGAAACTTCAACTGTAAGAGTTTAATTCATCTCTCTAATCCAATCACATCAACCTTATTTTTCTTATCAGAGATTCTCATTTTGAATTAAATGAGCTCATTAGTTTTAATCAAAGCCAGAAAGATCAAAACTTACACTTAAATGCTTCAGATCAGAACTGTCACTCAGCCGTGTAGTTCTATTTTGTGAAAGCATAAAATCAGAGCCCCTTGGAGCTGTTTTTTCCAAGGAATGCTGATAGTATGAGAATGATAGATGTCTCTGGAATTAATTCAGTTCTTCCCCCTCCCCCGGTATGGTATGTAGGAAGCTCAGTGACCTATCTAACAAAACAGCAGCTTTGGTACTTGGCTGAGAACTGAGAGTTAATGAGATCTACTTGTGAAACAGGAGTATGTAATAACTGGCCAGTACATAGTGACCAAGAAGAAAGATTTTCACTATTTTTCCAATTAACCTGAAATCATAAATGTGTTTTTTTTAATGCAGTTATTCATACATTTGTGGTAAGTACTAAATACCAGAGCTTTAACTTCACACCACCACTACCTCTGCACCACCACCTCCTCACACACTCACCAAACCAGGTGAAGACAAGGTTGGCTGCATTTGATGGCACTGTTTCCTGCAATTCAATGTAGACAAGCAGGAGGTTGGAAGAATACAGCAAGCCAGACAGCATCAGGAGGTGCAGAAATCAACATTCCGGGTATAAACCTTCTTCACAGTTCTACTTATCTATCTTGGATTCCAGAATCTGCACTTCTTTTGTCTCAGTTTTTTTTTGTCTCTTGCAATTCAATAGCTTGTTAACATTATAGTCTAGGTTGACTCTAAAAAAAACTGGATATTTTGTACGCAAAACTGGAATGCTAATGCTTCCACATCTGACACTGTGAAGCCATGTCTCAAGAGGGTTTACTTTAAAAAGAAAGAGTTCTCCCTACTTGGAGAACAATTCTTCCCAATATTGAACCACAAGCTTCTTCAGCTTCATGAGGCCTCATGAATTTATGAAAGCCGAGTCCTATGATTTCAATTCAATTTTCAACGAGTTTTGAACAACAAAGCCACCGTGATCCAGGATTGCAGACAGGAGAGGCTGAGGTATGTGGGAAATCTTATGGGGCCTTTACTACTTCTTTGAGCCCCACATAAATAGACTCAGACTTACCTTCATAAAGGTGGGTGCATTTTCCTGCAATTTATCTGCAAATGATGGGTGGTCAGGTTTGTCTGACGACAGTTGATCTGTGCAGATTTGAAAATAACAATGCTTCAATTGTCTTTGATCATGTTTGGAGCCATTAAAATGGGTTTGACAAACAACTATCTCTCTTCCCCTAAAATGGAATATTTCATCAAACTGTGAATAGCCCATCTCTGTCTAACCTTTCCTTTACAAAACCTCACTATCTCCATTTCCAGAATCGACCAATGTCTATGGAAAGCTTATTGACTTCCTTCAGCTTGACTTCCTGTTTGGCATGTCTTCCATTTTCTCAGTTCCTTTGGCTTCATTGGGTATGTTCTAATGACAACACCCTCCACACTAGAGTTTGTAAAATGTCTTACTTCTCAAACTCCTCTCTATAGTGTTTAATATGCCCCCCCAAACCTTGTTTGTTCCATATCCCATTCTTTTGTGTTCATCTTGTCTCCTCTTTCTCTGAACAAAGGCAGAGTCCCTCTCATTCTCACTCAATCCCTACCTCATTCCTACTTCCATATTCAACATATCATCTCTTTCCATTTCCACAACCTCCAGTGCCATGCCACAATGAAATGCATCTTCCTTTCTTTTACCCTTTCAGCATTCTGAGGAGACTGTTGCCTCTCTGTCACTTTGGCCTATTACCTGAACATCTGCTCCCTTTCTCTTGGACTTTCCCTATACAAGTACATGAGTATAAGACTTACCCCTTTCCTTTTCTCACTTATAATTGATACACACCCCAAACACTTCTTTAAGATGAAACATGATTAACTTTAGCCTGCTGCAATCACTGATCTCATTGCAGCTTCTTCTACATTGACAAAACCAAATTGGATTGGATGACCAGTTAAACAAACATTCTGTATGGGCCACAAACACGACACTGCTTTTGGTTCCTTATAAATTTAATTATCCATCCCATGCCTGCGCTAATTTATCTTTGTTCCTACATTGTTCCAATGAAGCTTAATGGAGGTTTGAGGATTAACACCCCATCTTTCCATCAGGCACTTTCGGCCTTGCACATGCAACATTGAGTCTAATGTTCATTCTAATCACCACATCTATTTAATTTCAGAGACCAAGTGCTGGTACTGAAGGATAGCTGTAATACAGCTATGGTGAGGGGAAAAGACCTGAGCCGATACTTTGGTTGGGGATTTTCTGTTGCTTCATGATTATAATGAACCAGCTATGCACAAATTATGGATGCACAAACAGGGGCTGGGAAGTTTGCAGTGAGGAACATACCTCCAATCTCCACAAGCCAAGAGTGTATTAAATACTCTCTACTTGCCTGGATGAGTGTAGCTCCAACATATGAGAAGCTTGAGACCATCCAGATAAAGCAGTCTGCTTAATCAATCCCCTATCCACCATATGAAACATTCACTCCCTCCAGCACTGGTGCACACTGCATGTAATATAAAGGGTGCACTGCAGCAACTCAGCAAATCTTCCTCAATGGATCCTTCTACATCTATGACTTCAAATAACTGAATTAACAAAGGAGCAAGCACGTGCAAAGCCCCTTAAGCCACAAACCATCCGGATTTGTAAGTACTGTATGTCACTATTCCTCCACTGTTACTGGGTCAAAATCCATTCAGAATGGCAAACGAGTGTATCTGCATCAGCAGTTCAAGGTGGCAGCTAACCACCACTTTCAGAACAGCAATTATGTATGAACACTAGCTATTGACCTTACCAGTGATGCCCACATCCCATGAAAAAATGAAAAGAAATCACATTGTTCCAGGCCCACTGGAGTTCTTGCTTTGCCAAATTTGTCGATCTTTTCCCCCTGTTGGCTGGTGTGCTGTGATCACTTACACCTCCTCTGAACCTATTATTTGTTCCATACCTGTCCCATCCTTTTGCCTCCTACTTTCATCACATCATTGAATTGCTTGTGGCCTCGACTTGAACCTTTCCATTTTTGTTTTCCCTGGCTGCATACTTGTCTAAAAATTGTTGAATATTGTGCTACATTTCACCACAGGCTTCAGATTGGTGGGACAAAAAAGCAGTTCCTGATCTGCACTTGCCTGAAGCAGGGTAAAAACAATGACTGCAGATGCTGGAAACCAGATTCTCGATTTGAGTGGTGCTGGAAAAGCATAGCAGTTCAGGCAGCATCTGAGGAGCAGGAAAATCGACGTTTCGGGCAAAAGCCCTTCATCAGGAATAGAGCAGGGCCAGCTCAGCAAATGTACAATATAATTAGAATTATCCACCTGCAAGCTCGCTGTCCAACAAAGGCAGGTTAGCTTCAGTGACAGCTGAACCAGGTAGGAGGCCATGAGGACACTTCAAAATGGCAGAAGTAGGTAAAACTTAAAATGCAGTGTGCTGAGGACTGCAGGCTTTGGGAACGTGGAGGGAAATATCTCTGAGGGGATTATTGAGGGAGCTGCTTTTTTCTTGGCGACCTCCTTGCATAGCAGGGTGTTTACCCGAAGATTAGTGATAAGGCTACTGCTCTGTAAATGGGTCTTTGTTATGCAGGCTGCTTCCTGCTGCAAAACAGCAAAGGAAGAACAGTGGGGAGTTGTCCCAATGCGGCTGCTGTTATATTACCAGGTCCTCCGTGTTTATTCCTGCAGCCCTGGGGGCCAGTAAAATCCAACCCATTAATTTTATTTCTCTTTCTGAAGCCACGAGTGTTCCAGTATTTTCTGTTTTCATTTCAGTTTTCCAGTATCTAGAATTATTTGTTTTCTGTATAAGTTCCAATATTTTCAATTTCATAGACATCACTTCAACACCAAATAGATTAATGTATGGCCAACAGGAGTACTGAGGTCACTAACTATTGCGTGGGAAATTGTGAGTCAGTGAGCAGAATCGATCAGCTACAGTGCAGGGTAAATTGCCAATAAACCAGGTTTCTGGAAGTGAGCACACAAGACTAAAATCTGTAGTGGGGGATGTGCATTGGATATGCCGATTATGTAACCACGGGAAACAAGCTGAAAATTCCAGCATATATGCCATAAGAATGGTGACACATTGAGAGGATTGAAAACTAAGATAAACAAAACAGATTCTGAAAATAAAATTATTAAAAATGTGCCCTTGGTATAATTTTTTTTTCTATTTTACTATAACCTAAAAACACACCAACTGTGAATGCTGAACATGGCATCTGATTTTTAGTCTAGCTTTTTCTATTGTTCCAAAACAAAAGGTTCTTTTTCTGTCTTTCTCCCTTCATCTCTCTCAATGTAATGCAGAACAGGGAGCTGAATTTTACCAAAAATCAGCTCAGTGTCAATTTTGGGGAATTTCATGGAGGGTTTCTCTCTGTGAGCTCTGGAGAATTTTCTCATGCAATCGCCCACTGCTCATCTCAGTACATTCACATCATTTCTCTCTGACACCTCGTTTGTACTGCCTTGCATTAGTGGGAAAGTGCTTGCTACCATTGGGATGTTCCAGGATTTATGCCATGAGCACAATAGTTAAAGCCCAATTGGGCAACAGTTTAATCGCTGTCAACTAGGAATAGTCTTTCACAGTGCACACAGTTGGAGGCAAACAAAACATAGAACATAGAACAATACAGCACAGAACAGGCCCTTCAGCCCACGATGTTGTGCCGAACATTTGCCCTAGCTTAAGCACCCATCCATGTACCTATCCAATTGCCGCTTAAAGGTCACCAAAGATTCTGACTCTACCACTCCCACAGGCACCGCATTCCATGGCCCCACCACTCTCTGGGTAAAGAACCCACCCCTAACATC